>NW_010193151.1:2247-10073 GCF_000695765.1 Mesitornis unicolor
CTGCTGAATGGCTTTCTTCCACCGCAGTGCTTCATGCACACTGTCCTGACGGAGCATCTCCTTAAAGTTTGTTTCTCCTGACTGACCCAGGTGCAGCACAGGCAAACACAAGTAACAAAAGTCAGGCCTCTTATTTTAGGAATAAATCCAACCTTCTCTCTCTAAACGAATACTGTAGGTTTTCAACTTCACAGTAAAGCGTACTTAAAGGATCCTGAGAGGAATGGAAACAGCCAGAAAAGGTAACAGCCTCTCTCGGTGCTGCTGTCACTAAGAAACACAGCAGCATAATTCCTTTGTTATTTAAAGGTTTTCTCCCCAAAGAGACAAACCTTTTCTAGAAGAAGGTGAGAAGTCTCATGGTTTGCTTCTGTTAAGGTTCACATGAATGGGGGCAAGATCAAGTGAAATAAAGGCAGTGCAAAGGCAGACAGAAGAAATTCCCCGTACCTCTCTCCCTTCCCTACCCTGTCAAAACAAAGCATGGTGCTTGGCTTTGAGGAAACGGACACTGGAAACAGTTAACCAGCCTTCCCATTCCTTCCTGTACTACAAAATTACACAACAAATGGACTTCGCCCCTAAATAACAGAGCCTATTTCTTCCATGCAGGCGACACCAGAGAAAATTCCTTCTTCTCTGCCATGTCAAGCTGCACCCTGAACAATTTCCATGATGGCAATGCTCCATGCTGAAGATACAGGTATTTTACTCTCCTGCAATGCCTTACATGGTTTCACATTCCTATAGACTAGCAGAGACTACAGCTACTGGCTGCCCTAGCACTTCATAGTAACACCAATTTCAGTGCTGTGCAAGTGTAACATAAATAAAATTCCTGTGGCAAAGGGATTTGGGACTCCTTCCCATAGTAATTTTCTTCTGAAAGAACAGGAATTACAACTGGCCACCGGACAACTAAATGTCATACCAGAAAAAGGAGGGTAGGTTAAAAAAAGTAAATCAGTGATAATATTGCAACTTGAATGAAGGAATACATTAAACTCTTCTTGCCTCAGAGGATGCATTCCCCTCTACTCCTTACTTCTTTTTCTTTTTTTCCTGAACACAACGAGGACAAAACCTACAGGGAAAAAGAGGCAGCAATTAGTTTCTGAAGTTAACAACACATAGCCCAAGAACTCTTCCAATTATTTGCAAATGAGCGGGAGGGAGGGCAGTTTAAAAGCAACCAATTTAAGTGCAACAATTTTCATGACGTGCAGGAAGCCTGGGAAAATAGGAAATGAACTGTACCAACTCAGTGGGCAGAAGTGACAGAGAGCACTGGAAGGCCTCCAGGGCTCAGCAGCCCCACACAGCTGTGATTCACCTTATTTCATTCTCCTAGAAGTTACTCCCAGTAACTTCAAGTTTGTCACACAAGATACGTTCCAGTTCATTCCTTCCTCTCCAGCGATTGCACCACACTTTCACAAAATGAGCAAAGCTCCTCTGTCATGAAGGGTCACAATGGGGTTTTAATTCTTACTCTGACACTTGTGGAGGCAAACTGCAGCCCAACAAAAGTCAACAAGCTCTATGTTGTCATCCTTACCATTTTCCTTTTGGTTTGGTGGTGAGATCCACACAAGCGAAGTGGAACCATTCAATTGGGCACTGCAAAACAGAAAGGAAAAACCCACAGAGGCGATGCTTACCTGTTTCACAAACATTCCTTTCATTTAGTAGGATCTAACTGAGCAAGTGCCACCCCCTCAGATTTCAGAGTGTTGCAATGTTGCCAACATGTGAAAATAAATGATTTCAAGTGCTTACATCTGGGTTGTCACAGCCAATCATTTCTCCATAGGACACCTGGTGACACAGGCAGTAGGTAGGTTCGTTGGGGTCCACTGGCATGTCTAGGACATCTGAGGGATGCACTGAGAGGATGGTATCAGCAAACTCAGATCTGTAGACAAGGACAAAACACCTTTCAGGTGCAGGCAATACCACGTCTCCAAGATCTAAATCTCACTTGGGAAAACTACAGAATCACAGCATGACAGGAGTTGGAAGGAACCTCTGGAGATCACCCAGTCCAACCTAGAGCAGGGTCACCCAGAGCAGATCACACAGGAACACATCCAGGCGGGTTCTGAACGTCTCCAGAGAAGGAGACTCCACAACCTCTCTGGGCAGCCTGGGCCATGCTCTGTCACCATCAGAGTGAAAAAGTTTTTCCTTATATTTACGTTGAACCTCCTGTGCTCCAGTTTGCGACCACTGCCCCTTGTCCTGTCACTGGGCACAACCAAGAAGAGTCTGGTCCCACCCTCCTGACCCCCACACTTTTGGATGCCTCGTCCCTAGATGTCTTTAAGGCCAGGTTGGACAGGGCTTTGAGCAACCTGATCTAGTAGAAGGTGTCCCTGCCCATGGCAGGGGGTTGGATTAGATGATCTCTAAGGTCCCTTCCAACCCAACCCATTCTATGATTAATGAGATCCTCCCTCAGCCTCCTTTTTTCCAGGCTGAACAGCCCCAGCTCTCTCAGCCTTTCCTCATACAGGAGATGTTCCAGTCCCCTCATCATCTTAGTGGCTCTAGGCTAGAAAAAATAGTTTTTAACAGTATCTTCCCTAAAACACACGGATTCTACTTTAGAGTTTAGATTACATTACCACATATTGTCCACTAATTAAAACCATAAGATAGGTTAGATCAAACACAAAACATGAGCTTGGCTATAAAGGATTAAGAGAATAATTTGTAGATGCCACAACTACAGTAACAAAATTAACGTACAGATCACTTCTGCACAGTCTGTTTTAATGCACATTCTTTTCTTATTGTCAGGCATGAGCGTAGCCCCTTGCTCTGACAGCAATGTTTAGTTCATGACAGCAATGCTCAGTGGAAACTTTTGTTCTTTTCTACCCCTCCATTTAACCAATTGAAAAATCAGAATTAACAAGGCCCTTCTAATATAAATCGTATCACAGAAGAGGCAGACATGCTTGCTTCCTTCCTTCACAAAACCAAATTATACTATTCATAGAATCACAGAACCATTTGGTTGGAAAAGACCTTTAAGAGCACCTAAAGTCCACCCATAACCTGTCCATTACTAAACCATGTCTCCTCAAGACTATCTAGGACACGATTCTTTGAAAGCAACCTCCAAAATTCTCCAAGATTTCTACGACGATATCAGTTTTTGTCCTGATGGGCACTTCTTTTTACAACCAAGACCACAAGCAACTGTTAAAAATAGCCACACGACACAAATCAAAGCTATTTTCTCCCAGCTTGCCAACAGCAACAGATGCTGATCTTGTCCTTCCAGTCAGAGGGCATTCCAAGCATGCTGAGCTTCCACATGCCAACCAAGGAGTTAATTAACAAAGCTGACATGGCCTAAGCAGGATGACCAGAACACTCTGACACCGCTCAACATCCAGACACCAGTCACAAACAGGGTAACATCAGCTTGAGGAAAATTCATCAAGTGTCAGAGCTGTGACCGGGTTCGCCTTACCCTCCTTTGAGTTTCTTTTTCTTTGGTGTATCTTCTTCAGATGCTCGCCTGCCTCGACCGCGGGAGCTTCTTTTGTCTTTCTGACTTCGGCCCTCTACAGAGGAAAAAACCTCAACATTTCAGCCTGTTTGAATACCAGAAACGTCCCCAGATGTTTTTCTTTTGATGCATTTATTGTTTTGAAATCCTTCTTTCATACATAACTGAGTATGAATGCCAATTCTGAAATACATTTTTATACCACAAATAAGCCAAACTGGCAAGCAGCGTGACTGTGCACCCAACTCCTGCCTTCACAGTCTTGGCAATTAAATCACTGCAGTACAAGGTCAGCCCGTATCGCTGCACACGATATAAATAGAATCGTATTTGATTAGACATGCTGTAGTATTTTTTTAATCTCAGTATATTTTTAAACAGTTAATTGGTTACTCAATACCAAACACAAATTCTAACTCCACATTCCTGACCTTACACCCCGTATTTCACAGTTCCAAGGCAAAAAGCTGTGCTGCTGTTAACCATGCTCAAACTTCACTGTTATCATATGAGATTTCCAGTATACATTACAGAAATCGATGCCTTTAACTCTTATTTTTCCTGCTGTTCTCAGCTTGACTAGTATTCAAATTCTGGTAAAAGGAGGAAAATAGGCAAATCTCTCCTCAAAAAGACCTCAGAACTTGCTCAGTAGCAGATCAAGCCTGAAACTAAGGCTGTTACATTCAGGAGCTGAAAGGACATAATTTTCTTCACCTGTTTATTGCCCTCCAGAAGGCGGTAAATATTTGGAGAGCATGGAAAACAAGTAGAGAAGTACTCTATGGCGTACAGCCTACTTTGTATCTTAGCCTTTCTGGTTAGATACGCTCGGTGCTGGAAAACGCTGTTGAACGTGGGAAAATTTACGCACTTTTCAGGCTTCGAGATCCAGGGTTTTCAAAGTCACTGCCTTCCAGTTTATCTTTCAGATCTGCTTCAAACCGCGCCAAGTCTGCATCCAGCCGGCGGATATGCTTATCCACCTGCAGAGAAGAGGAAACCACAAACCGAATTTAAAAAAATATAAAAATCCCCAAACGAAAACAGGAAGATCTAATAACTTGGCTGTGGCTATCAGCACTAACAGGAGTACTAGAAAGGAAGGCGTGAAAGGGACACCAAACTGGAAAAAGGGAAATGGTGCACACAGAGGAGTTAGGGTGGAGAGAAAAAGCCAAAGGAAAATAGGAAAACGCAAGAGGACCCAATCCCTCTGCAGACAAAGAGAAAGGAAGGAAAAGAGTGGGAGGAGGTGGCAGGACAGAGTCAAAGCAACTCAGACCAACAGTCTGCAGGACAAAACAAGAAATGAGAGATATTAAAAGGAACTGTTTTCTCCCTGCAATTTTCAAAATACATTACTCAACTCATGTCCACAAAATGCGCTCATCACGCTATTTTCTTCTGGCATTTCACTGGCATGCTATCTGAAGAAATTTAGTGATAAACACAGGTTTCTGCTGCCTATCACCAATGGCAAGTCAATACATGTGAAGTACCTTGTCCTACCCTGGTTGCAATAATGTGGCTTACAGAACAGGGAGGCAGCAAAAGTATTTTAAGCCACCACCACCAAACTGTGCTGCTGCAATCCCTAGTCCTCAAATTAGTGGTTATCTACAATACTTTTCAGTCCCTGAAAAATAATTGATTTTTTTTTTTTTTTACACAATCACAGAATCTTAGGAGTTGGAAGGGACCTCAGAAGATCACCCAGTCCAACCCCTGCCAGAGCAGGATCACCCAGACCAGGTCACACAGGAACACATCCAGGCGGGTTTTGAATGTCTCCAGAGAAGGAGACTCCACAACCTCTCTGGGCAGCCTGGGCCATGCTCTGTCACCCTTACAGTAAAAAAGTTTTTCCTCATGTTCACATGGAACCTCCTATGCTCCAGCTTGCACCCATTGCCCCTTGTTCTGTCATTGGACATCAGAGAGAAGAGCCTGGCTCCTTTCTCCTGTATTTGTCAGCAATAAAACGTACTGCAGCAGTAGCAGAACCCAAAGCATGTCTAGAAGCTGGACAAAACACCCTAAGTACAGCCAAAAGGATTTCCCTTGCTCAAGTTTTATCTATGGGATAAAATATACAAAGGTAAGAATTATTTGAAGAATGGCTAAATGGACACAGGAGGAGCAGCAGCAGCAAAGTGGAAAACTGCTTCTTCAGAAATGAGATTTTCCCACCAGCTTCACCAAGGAAAGTTTGGTGTCCAATACCCAACCAGAACAGTGGAGCTGATGGGTCTCCATTCTTTGGAAACTACAGTAATTGAGCAGATTTTTTCCATTCCTCCACAATTTGGTATTGAAGTCGGCTTCACAAATGTTGCTTACAACTAAGACCAGCCCTAAATAAATTATCAGGTGACAGAGGAGCTGCTGAGGAGGAGGGAGCGGGGTAAACTTGCTGGTGTTATTACACAGCGGAGGAATGCTCCCAGTCAAGCAGTCTCCAACTGGGATGCCACTCATTTAACCCTTTCCCAGAAGGGAAGCCTATTTGACACAAAACCTGGTAACGTATGAGTTTTTTGGGGATGGCAACAGTAAGAAAGGTCAGTTTGAGAACTAATAATTTGATTCAGTAAGATATTTAACCCAAAACAATGGGGATGCCAGGGAGAGCGGATGCTGTGGAAGTGTCTTCTGGGTCTGTCAGCAGCCCCATGCCATCCCACCTCACTGGTCGTGACCCTCACCATCTCGTACGTCTGCATGGCCAGCTGGACTTTGTCATCGCTGTACTCTTTACATTTGCTGTAGGCACTCTGGATTTTCTTCAGGTGTTCCACTCGCTCCTCGGGTACCATGTTCTTCACCAATTCGATGTATTCTGCTGCAAGACTGTCAATTTCTGCTTTCTTATCTGAAAAGAGTGTGCACACATGAGAAAGCAGTCTTCCAGAGGAAATATTTGTTACCTTCTACCTCTCTACAGTATTTAGAAAACCCCTCCTGACAGCTTTCTGACTTCCCGGATGCCTTAATGTATTTAACTTTCTTAAAAAAATAAAAGTAAATTAAAGGTATTCACTCTTCAACACTTGCAGTGTGATTCTGATTTCTCAAGTGTTTCAAGAGTTCATTCAGAGGAGGGGCTCACAGTTAGGATCAGACACCGAGCCCATGGGCTCATGAACTTTAATCTCTATCCCCATACGCAGAAAATTACATTTGCTGCACACTTATTTACCATTCTATTGCTTCAACCTGAAGACCATTAACGTGCAACCAGGTATCAACACAAGCCTCAGAAAAGAAAAACAATTGGTCTTGCACAAAATGCAGCGATCCACAACTCTGCAGATGTGGAAACACATGCATGGCCAACCAGAGGGCTGTCAGGTACAGCGATCACACAGCTACAAATTAACAGGCAACTGTCAAGGAAAAATCTCGTCCTGCGAGCTGCAGCACTCACAGAAAAGAAACCAATGCTGTGCAGTGCTCAGGTTGAGGAAAGGAAAAGCAGCAGAGGGGAGACGCATACTCTAAAGCTGAGTCTCCACAGTGCTCTTCCTGTCCTTCAGGTTGAGGCTCTCCATCAGCCTTCGCTTCCCAAGGTCCTTGAATCATTTGGTTGGAAAAGACCTTAAAAGATCTTAAGGATCAAGTCCAGTCATAACCTGTCCACCACCAAACCATGTCCCTCAGCCCCTCATCTCCCTGTCTTTTAAATTCCTCCAGGGATGGTGACTCCACCACTGCCCTGGGCAGCTCCCTCAGTGCCTGATAACCCTTTCAAGGAAGTATTTTTTCCTCAGATCCAATCCAACCCTTCCCTGGTGCAACTTGAGGCCATTTCCCCTCATCTCGTTGCTTGTTCCTTGGGAGAAGTGACTGACCTCCCTTTGCTACCCCCTCCTTTCAGGGAGCTGGAGAGGGTGATAAGGTCTCCTCTCAGCCTCCTCCTTGCTGAACCCCCCCCCCCCCCCCAGTTCCCTCAGCCACTCCCCATCATTCCTGTGCTCCAGACCCCTCCCCAGCTCCATTGCCCTTCTCTGGACATGCTCCAGCCCCTCAATGTCCTTCTTGGAGCGAGGGGCACAAAACTGAACACGGGATTCAAGGTGTGGCCTCACCAGTGCCCAGCACAGGGGAAAGATCCCTGCCCTGCTCCTGCTGGCCACACTATTCCTGATGCAGGCCAGGATGCTGTTGGCCACCTTGGCCACCCGAAACAGCCGCACGCACCTTCTGTTCTCTGATCCAGCTCCCGCATCAGCTGGAAGTTCCTCTGCAGCTCGCAGGGCAGGTTCTCGATACCTGGAAAGGCCATGAAACGCTACAGCGA
>NW_010193152.1:0-48180 GCF_000695765.1 Mesitornis unicolor
CTTAATTGTATTTTTATTTTGTTCTTAAGTGTGAATAATTGGGTTATAATGAACATAAAGTATTCTTTTAATATGTAGTAAGTCTGAGAAAGGTATTTAGTTTACATATAATGTACACATTAATTAATATATTTTATTAAAGGTCAAAAGAGAGCAATGCTGTGACTTCTTTATTGTGTGATGCTTGTAATTTTTTCTTTGCATGTAAAAGTCATAGCCAAAAACAGTCATGGGTCAGACAAAGTACATGTCTCAGATCTGAAGTGGTTCAATCTTCGCAATCTTAGACCACAGAGGGTACTATGGTTTTATTTTCACTGAAAGCTTTTGTAATTATATCAGATCTTTATTTCTTAAATTCATACCTCCCATACCACATAAGAACCTAATGTTTCTGGTAAAGACATCTCTAAATGTTCATGGAGTTAAGATAAGGTCAAGGAACTGTGAGACCAAAAGAGTTCACCAATAAAGATTAGTATTGAAAACTCAAGGTAAGTAAGGCCAACTCACAGAACTTGAATATTTAGTTTTTAGTATTCCTGTGTTCTTTTCTGTCACGCAGAGAAGGATACACAGATTCTGATTATATTTCCAGCTGGTCCAGTGTCCTGTCTTCTCTAATGATAATAATAAAACAAGAATAATAATACTAATACTATGAGATCAGGGGAGAAAAATAAACAGTTCTCTTGTCATATAATGCCTGGACATTAACAACTCAGAGATTTTCAAAGTTATTTTTGTTCTGAATGTCTTTCATGGATATTTTCTTATATATTTCTTTGTTTTATTGAATGATTTGTCCAATCTCATTTGAACCATTGTAAAACCTTATCATTCATGACATCCTGTGGCAAGGAGCAAAACTACCTCAACATATGTTGCAGGCACCAGAACATCCTTTTCCTTTTTCTGAACCACATTTCTTGCTAGTTCTGTTTGGTGCTCCTTTGTTCTTCATTGAGAGAGGAAAAAAAAGAATCATTTCATGTTCATGTTCTGCATACCGTTCATGACCTTATATGGGTTTCAGTAATATCCTCCCGCAGTTATATTGTCTTCAGTAAGAGTCCTAGGCTATATTTGTTGTTGGGAAAACCTTTCAGATTGCTGAATGAGTTAATTTCCTTTATCTATTCCTTTTAATTCACAGGATAAATCATAGAATCATAGGATGGTTTGGGTTGGAAGGGACCTTAAAGATCATCTAGTTCAAAAGTCCATCTAGTCCATCTAGTCTCAAAGCCCTGTCCAGCCTGGCCTTGAACACTTCCAGAGAGGGGGCATTCACAACTTCCCTGGGCAACCTGTGCCAGTGTCTCACCAGCCTCACAGTAAAGAATTTCTTCCTAATATCTAGTCTAAATCTACCCTCTTCCAGTTTAAAACCATTCCCTCTCATTCTATCACTTCATGCCCTTGTAAAAAGTCCCTCTCCAGCTTTCTTGTAGGCCCCCTTCAGGTACTGGAAAGCTGCTATAAGGTCTCCATGGAATAAATTACATAGATACATTGCAATGGTTGAAGCATTTTATCCCAAGATCCCTAAGAAGTCTTACATAAATGCTATCTTGTCCTATAGTGTTAATTTTCTTGATTTTTAAAGTGGTTTAAGCCACTGCTACTTCACTGCAAAATGCTGCTTCTGCCACATCTGCATCATCTCTCAGAAAAAAAATGAGTTCTCAAATGAGTGAACATGAGTCCAGTATATTTCAAGTTTTGTACTGTAACTCTAAGTTTTCTTTATTTTGATCCCCTATTGTCATTATTAACTTTGTTTCAGAATTTCTACTCCTGAGGTGTTTCTATGCTATTGACATCAGCCTTCTTGTGCTGCTACAGTCATCGCTGGAGCTGCTTTTATTTTTTCCCACATGGCCACACCTTCATCTTTCTGAAGAATACATTCTGAACTAAATAAACTCCATGCCATCTGTCTTTTAAAGTGGAGAGCTTCACTTTTAGCTTTTCTTAAAAAAGCCTTTTGTTAAGGCTGTATATATATTTTCTGAGACACCAATACATATGTGCTTTAACACCCTCCATGATGTCAGTGTATATTTCAGTCTTTTGACTGAAGCTTTTTATTTTTTCTCAAAAAGCTTTTCAATTTTTTGTAATTTTCTCTTTTAGCTAAAAACTAGTGCAGTGCATATTTTGGCTTTTGTTACTTTGGTAATGGTAAAATGGTAAATGTAAGCGCACTATAATCATGGAGACATTGATAATAAAATTTTGAATCAAACTGCACTTGGCTCATTTCTTTCTTTCCTTGCAAATTCACCTGTGAGAATATAATACTGTTCTATTTCAAATGTCTAAAAATTTATTTTTCCTATTATGTCTTAATGAGTCCATGTTTATTTAACACACTCTCTCTTTTGCTGTGCAACTAGATGCTCCTTTTATTACTTCTTTTGTGACCTGATGTGATTTCCTTTTGTATGTTTTAGCAACACCATTCTTCTAGCTGGCTGGTTTGTTGTACCGATCTTGTACTATGTTTTCCTTTTTTCTGTTTGGGTTTTTAACCCATACGGATTCTTTGTTTTCTGGTAGGCTTATTTGTCTGCTTGACTCTAGGCTTTAGTAGAGTGCCACCTCTCCGAAGAAGAGCAATCTTCTCGGTCTGAAACCTCCTCCTTCATATTCTGTAGCTGTTAAAAATATCTGACTTTCTGGGGATAACTAACTTCTCATGTCAATGGCAAGTGACAACCAAAATGATGAAAATCTAAGGAAGGGAAAGGCTGAAGGTATGCTGGCAGATGCTCATCCCTCAGATTTCCCACAGTCCTTGCAAGGGAGAAGCTTGAAACTAAACAAAACCCTGAGCTACTATTAATATGAAGACTAGACAAGGTTTAAGACAGTCAATTTTTTAAAATTCTAAATAAACAAGGGCAAAAAGCCTTTAAAATAGAAAGCACTCTGAAATAATTATTGTCTCTTGTTTATTTTCTAATAAAACAGTTTAATACAAGAAAAGGCAAAGTCTCTATCAATACTAAATAGCAGCTTTCCCTCATTACCCAAAAAGACCCTGTAAAACTGTAAAAACACTTCAGTATGTAGTTTTGGAGGATCTCAACAACAACAAAATATGTCATAGGTGCAGTCATGCAAGGTGAAAATGTTAGTATAAAATACAAATATATAAAATATATAAAATTATACAAAATTTCTAAGATTAAAATGTTATGACTCAAAAATAATCCATATTTAGTATAGAATACTTTTTCAAAACAGATATCCATGTTGAGAAATTATTTCAAATAGTGTTTCTTGACTACCTTTAGTGATGATTCACTGAGTAAAATTCTTCTTGACCAAGGGGTCTTAGTCCTGTTTTTGCTGTCCTTTCAGGCTGCTACAAGATCATGGCAATCTTGTCTGCAGATCGGTTGGAAAATTGTTCTCAGTGAAAATTATTTGACCAGGTCAGCAAATTGAGAAGACTGTAGTTCATGAGGGTGCACACCACTTGGAATAGTTCTGCTCATTAAGACTTTACAGAGACTAAGATGAATCACAACACAATATTTCTTGGCCTGAAGGATGAAGAATAACAAAAAATGTGCTGTGTGTGGATGCAATAAAATTGTGGATCACAGGAATGCTAGAAAGATGAATTAAATGTATCATGCCTGGGCAAGAATTTTTTCAGAGAGCCCATTATCCTGACTGTATGTCATGGGTCAGTATACACCAACTCATAAAATTTACACTGACAAGGACATTTTGGAAGCTTCAAACTGACTGGAGTGGAAGTATCTAAATGAGTTAAGATAGTTTCCAAAGCACTGGGAATAAACACAGATCTCTCTACTTGTTCACTGGAGTCTCAACAATTTTTTTATACTGTTAAGAAACTTTTCAGAATAAGAAGCATGCAAGAAGTATTAGAATAGGTCTGTAGTGTAGATCTCTTTATATTTTCCACCCTACATCTGCAAAATGAAAAATAAAAAGATAAAAAGCAGCACATTTTAATGAAGTGTAATTGTGGTATGATTTGAATACCAGAAAGCCAGTGCCTGAGTGAGATGCTTGTTTCAGTTGTCCCAGCTGTATGTTGCCAATGTAGACTTTAGTTTAATTGCAGGCGTTCTTTAAAGTAAATAATTATTGATCATTGTCATTCTAAAATGATAAAACATTAAAATAGATGCAACATTCAGCACTATTTCTACAGATCTGAAAACATTTTAAAAGTATGTATTATGTAGTCTTTAGATCACAGAATTTTATGTGCTTGCAAGAAAGACCTTTCAGTTCAAAATATAAGTCACATTTCCCATAAAATATTGTAAGATGGTAGACAAAAAGAGGATAAGCCTTTTCATTTCCACATTTGTCTGAATTTGGAAATGTTATAGAGATGTTTAATTATTGTAATTTCATCAGGCTGTCTCTTCAGTCAATGAATGGAACAGGGATGGTGAAATATCAAATAACTTCTTTCCAGTAAGAAGATATCCAAAGGTCCCTAGAAAGATGTGATAAAGGAAAAGTGTATGTGACATGATAACTGGTATTTTAGAAGAGTCATATATATAACAAAAATATTCTCTAATGATCAGGAATGACCAAATTCAAAATTAAGGAAAATGTATTCTGGCACCCTAGGAAAATTTAAGAGTTCCTTTTTGTAGCATGCAGTACAAGCATAATATGCTGCAGTATTGTTTGAATTTGACTGTGTGTCAGCCAAATTTAAAATTATCTGATAACTCCCCAACTTCTTTCCCTTTCTTCTGAATCAGTAGTATAGTTTCTGTACCAGAAACTATATTCTGTCCAAATATTCTTCTTTACAGCTTCATTGCTACATGTACACTTACTGTCCAGTGTGGGAGCCACTAAAGGACAGTGTGTGCAGGGACACTATAGAAGACAGCAGAGTCCCTCTGTAGCTGAGAGAGGTGTGGAACAGCAGGTCACAGATGCTGTGAGCAGTAAGGGGTTTCATTCAGTTATCATGGGATTTACATTGAATCTGTGTGTCACTCTGGCTTAGTGGTTCTGACATATTGCTCAGGTATTACAGTACCCTATTGTTGATTTAAGCGAGTTTCCTCTGTTGCTGGAACTTTGCCTCAAACCATTTTCCCTCTTAAAAATCAGAAGAAAAAAAAAACTTCTGTTTCCCTGGAGGGGATCATTCTTCATCTAACCCACCTGCAGATTAAAATATAATGCAGCTCTGCATAACATTTTAGAATCAAGATGTACTAAAATAAATTTTGCAACAAAGGAGCACCACTACCACATCTACCATCAACCCTGTTTGTAAGACTGTGCAGCAGAGGAAAGTGAAGGCTAAAGAAATAGATTCCCCTTTTCCATGAAATCACAATCACATTCTTATAGTCACAAGCAAGCTAATATCCATTATTACTTGGCAACACAATTTATACCAACAGCACTCAGGTGGAAATGTTTATTCTTTGCTCCAGAAATATATTGAATATCTTCATAGCACATCATAGTTTTCAAATTGTGTTACTTAGAAGATGTTTGTGTGTTAGGATTCTAAAGATGACATAATTAAGATGACTTAACTATCTAGGGATGCTTTCCACTGAGATTTCTTTTCCCATAGATATCTGATACTGGGTGCAATCTGTTCCACTGCAAAGGCTGAAGTAAAACGTAGTGATTACTCTCTTTGTATAGTACCCGTCATCTTAGACCTGATCTGGTTGGAGATAAGAGGTGCTCTTCTCATACAGATAGTAATTTACTTTGTGAACCTCAAGGATAAGAGATTTTAAAACCAGGAGTGATTACTAGGATGGGCATAAAAAAAAGTAGGGAAATCAGGTCTATGTTACTACTCACTGTGTCCGGACAATTTCCGAACAGGCCTCTGCAGAGAAGTCTGCAGGAAGAAATGCAGCCCCTGCTCCTACTCCACTGAACAGTGTCCCAATACACTTCTCCTTCTGTACTCAACCCAACTTTGCTGGTTAGGTTGATATGCCAAGCCCATTTGGTTTTGCTAAGATTGTCTAGGTTTTACAAGGCTCCAGCCACATTCTTTGGCTCCAGCTTGCAGAATATGCTTCAAGGGTAAAGGTACTCTGCTATCACTTCTTGGAAATGGATCTTTAGCTATAAAAACAACACTAAGTCTCCTAAGGGTACCTCTAGATTCTTATAAAGCTTAGTTCCCCAGTTCATTCCCAGGTGCCGACTCCCTGGTATTGTGGTCAGAGTAGGTAGTTTTAGCACATAACCTAAAACCCTCTGGGAAGGCCAGCATCCTCCACTAGCTGGGGCTCTGAATTTTGCAAGTGCATGTTTTCTGGAGAAAGGAGATGCAAACTTTTCATGAGACTTCTAAATCAACAGTTCTTCAGTTTGGACAACAGAAAATAGTGGGAGCAAAGTCAGTAAGCATTCACTGATTGTTTTTTCTTTCATTGCTTTCATTCTCTGAGATATGATCAAACTGTTTCAAAAAAGTAGTAGTGCATACCTTTATTTATTTTTTTTTAAAGTACTAATATCACTTACCTTCCAGATTAAGGCCTCTGCTTTAAATACAGTTTCCTCTCTGTTCCCTGAAGGCAATATCCCTCTGCATGTCTGGGGCAGCAATCAACAGATCTCTCCTTACGCAAGACACACTTTCCAGTGAATTCACCTACAAGATCTCCTTCTCAGCTGCTGTGTTTTCAGATACTTGACTTGGCACAGTTCTCTGCATTTGATGGTTTTTTTTTTTTCCTGTCTAGGGACTTTTTGCTCCCTAAAGAGTGAGTTCCCTGCAGAGGAACTAGAGAAAATTGCTTTTGCTGAGGATGTTGTCGTTGCACTTCTTTGTTTGGGCAAGATATACTCAGGTGCCAATGGCCATCAGCAGGTGTTCTGAAAGACTCTGCTGTGCCTAATTTATAAGCACTTAAGACTTTTATTGATTATACCCATGACACATTTGGAATAAGGAAAATTTCTTCTCCCAAATAACATTTTAATACATACTTGAACAAAGTAATGACCCCAACAGAACATAGAAAATTTTAGGTAATTCCCAAGTTAGCTATACTTTGTAAAGTAAAGTAATCACCTGGGATATGGGAAGAAAACAGGCATTAATATTTGAATCTTTGTAGCTCAAATTCCAGTTAAATTTTAATTTCTTTGACAGGTTTTAATTTCCCTCTCAAATATTTACTTTATACCATGACATAACAGAAACATTTTCAAAACTAACTTTTGTTACCTGCATGTTTTTATGTTGTATAGCAAATTGGGTTTGAAGCCTTTCTTGATTTTCTACAAAGATTTTATACAGTTGGAAAATTATGCATATTTTTTCCACTAAAGCAATAATATCAAGAATAACAAGAACAATATGGACAGACAGTTGGAAAAGTTAGTTTACAGTAGCAAGTAGAGTAAAATACTTTGTGCTGAAGATTTAACATTCAGTCTAGATCCATTTCAGAAGTTTATATTTAAGAATCATTCCAGTCTGCTCCCATTTACTAAATTTCCATTTGAGATTGAAGTGCACCAGGCATGCTTCTGGAGTGCTCCTTCCAGCTGATCTAAACCTGGAAGGTATTCAGTTCATGCACTCTGAAATCTCTCCAATACCACTGCACAAGACCTGTAATACTCAAAACACAGATCCAAAACAGTGCAGTCCTGCTTTTCTTCAGAAGAATGCTTCCAATTTGAACTAAACAGTCCTGTAGATGAAACTAGGGACAAACTCTTCCAGCAACAGATTAAGAGCCATCGTGATTCTCAAATCTTTTTAGATTAACCTTCTCTTTGATTGCCCTCATAACAGAATAGAAAACATCGCCCTTTTCACATTTTATCACCTTACATTTTGTTAATAAGCATACACTCAAAAACTCACAAGTGAAGACATTCATGATCTAACTTGCATGGCTGAGAGGGGGATATTTATGTATTTTCTGATAGGTTTATAATATGTCTGACATTATAGACAGATCAGATATTGTCTAACCTTGTTGTGACAGATAACCCAAATCAGATATTAAATGCATTTCCTTTATGATCTGTAAAGAACCAAGATTCCAGGTAAATAAGCAGTCTCAAAATTAGGCATATTATTGTATCTGAAAATTTATCAAAAGTCACATAGTTAGATTGTAGTGTCAAATACTCTTTATCTATCAGCTCCTGTGGAAGGAGCAAGAAGGGTCCAGTTCTACCAGACCTGCAAAATCACAGCATGAGAAGCAACATAGAAGACAACTGGAAACACGTTTAAGGTAAGACCTGTAACTATGTGAGGCAAAAGTGAGATCATTTTTCCAAAGTTATCACTCTGAGTAGGTGGTTTTTGGTATGAACATTATATAATATACAGATATATTATTTACATTATGTCTTTCAATAGGATCCCTGTTCCAGTCAATGTACAGAATACATAGTGCTCTCTTAGCCAACATTTTTCAACCTCCTTCTATCCACTGTTCAGTGTGTACTTCTGTAGGTTATCCACTGCACACTATTTTGATCTGTTCTTCATGTGAGTTTTTCTACAGTGTTTACCACTGATAAATATGAGTGCTTCATAAACAATCCCTTTACCTTCACACCACCTTTGTGTGAACAGTGGTTCTTTTTTATACACAAAGAACTGAGACATGGGAAGCTCCACATGAAAAGTGTAAACTAGTGTGGAGCAGCTAATCTGAGATGTTTCAAACCTGATTATTTGCATCTTAACATACGATGTAGGAGTCTATTAACTCAAAACACAGCTTTAGTTGCAAACAAGAGTGCTCAGCATTTTGGCAAAGCAGTCACCAAGGAGGAGATGGACACTTAGAAGACATGCAAAAGGAGTGTCTAAGCCTGTAGGGACACACGAGCCTTTTGACTGTACTTTGGCTCTGTAGCAAAAGATTGTTTTCCCTCCTTGCCTCAGTATCATGGCCACTCTGAAGAGGCTGCAGAGGAACGTAGTCTGGAAGGAAACTATGTGGCATTCGAACTAGGTACATTTTTGAACAACCTGAGCATTCATGAAAGCAGAGAGCAGAACAAATTTTACTAACCCGTTGTTTAACACCAGCAACTATGAAATCTTTGGGAAGGATAGTGATAATATTCCTTACAATCAGGAGACAGATTTGCAGGATAAATTTCATAATTTTTAACAGGCCCTTGGACATACCATACAGGGTATCAAAAAAAAATCTGGAAATGACTGGAAATTGTGGAGACAACTGTCAGTAATTCCTGATTGTTTAATGTTACCTCCTGAAATCTTAATTTGTGTTCACTATAATACATTTACATGAAAATTTAAGTAGAGCATAAATGTTGGTTGTACTGGGCCACTTCACTAAAACATTTGAAAAAGGATGGAAATGGAAAGGTTTTTGCACCCACAGTTCAGAATAATAGTTGATGTTTCCCTCAGTGTGCATATGTTGGGAAAGAATGTTCAGATTGGCTTACAGGAATCCTTAAGAGTCTACATCCTCTCACTTATGCATAGCAAGTGGTGCCAATGATGTACATTTTATTTAGCAACAACATCACATTAAAAAAAAATACCTTCAGAGCAGTTGTGAAAAAACTATTGAAATGTTTTGAAAAGGAAAAAACTAGAAAAAGACCTTAATTTTCAAACAGTCATATTTGTGTCTGCTCTGTAATATTTTTATGTCTATGTCAATATGAAATACTTCTGTTTTTCCTTTTTAGTCCACAAAACTCATGCAGAAAATGGTATCATAGAGAAACAGGCTAATTGATGCATGATCACCTGTCATTTCTTAGGAACAAGGTTATCTAAATTATAATTGCAGGAGAGGGATAAAAAAAATCTTGTAGAAGTGATCAAGACCTAAATCATTATTGCATCTGATTTGTAACAGCCACAGAGACAACCAGCACTCTGTGATTCCTTTGAAAACCTTAACCTACATCTGTGCATACAAAATATTTTCTGTTTTGAGACATGTATTAGCACTGTTCAAACACTGTTTTTTTTGCTGTACTTTACATCATTTCAAGTGTGGGTTGTTTTTTTTAATCCCACCTGCCTTGCTGTGGGTTGCCAGCTCTAGTGCAGCAGTCATCCACGAAAGCTGTTTTGAATCAGTGAAAGAGAAGAGCGCAGTATGCAGATAAGCTCGACATCCACGCAGGCAGGCTGGGGAAGGTCATTCGCTCTCAAGTGCTAGGGACACGAAAATGCAAAATTCACAAAGGGATGCTGCTGGTTACTGCGGGAAGACCGGAGTCACTAGGTGGCAGAAGCGCTCCTTCTGCCGCTCCCCCTTGGTGTGGACTGTAATTAGGTCAGTGCATGGTAAAGTAGGACTGGGTGATAAATAAAGTAGGTTTTCTCTCCTAGTACACACTGCAGCTTAATTTCGCTTCTTTTTAGGTAGTGTTACAAGGTGGATTAAAACTTTTAAAGGCAAAAGAAGAAAAAAACCCTCTTGCCAAAGTAAATGAAATTTAAACTCACTGAGGAGTAATGACAGAAAAGAAAAAGAGAAAAAAAGAGGAGACGACTCCTTTCTGGTGACATTGATATTCTGTTCAGAAGAACACTGGGGGGGGGGGGGGGGGGGGGGGTGTGTGAGGGGGATGTGCAGAGTTGTGTGTTAAATCTCAAATCCAAACAGGCAAAATGTGCAGTTTTGCCAGCTCTAGTGCAAAGCAGTAACATGCACTTTTTCCTTGAGGTATTGTTGTAATTTTGTTATGAAAAGGGCAGTTCTAGTCAGCAAAACATGTCTGATTTCCTTATCCAGAGATCACAGTAACGTATCTCACTATGGAGGTGGTACTGAAGGTCAAAGATGAGATAACATCTCCTGCATCACTTAATCTCCATCTAACTGGGAGCCACATTACCCCATGGAAAGGAAGGTACGAGTTGTCAGAACAATTATTACAGAATGTGCTTAATCAGATTCACAAAACTGTTCTTTCTGGGTGAAATAATGTTAAGGACCTGGTACTACTTCCAGTGAAGTCAATGCAAACCTTCCTTTGATTTCAATACAAACAGATTTGACTTCCCTAAAGACATGACAGAGGAGTTTTCAGGAAGAGGAAGACAGAAGACAGGAATAATTCTCCTCACCTCTCTAGGCTTTCCACTCCTAAACATACAGTGAGAAAAACAGACTTACTTAAAACAGAAGATGACCTGGCTGAAAGGAAGACACAAAAATATAAAGAGAATAAATAATAATGTAAGTGCTAAAACATGATTTAGACAGAATTTGAAATTTTGCCAAGATCAAGAGCTCTGAAAGCTCAGATCACTCCTCTGTTCGGTTCTCCAGGTGCTTACCACTGCTGTTTTGGTTTGGGGCCTTAGGTAAGTAACTCCTGCCTAAAGCCCACTAGGAATTTAAGATAGGTAAGACTGCTGGATTAAATCCCCAGAAAGTCACAATTTAAGTATGGACAACTTACATAGACAGTATCAAATCAAACAATGCACTTTTAATTTACTTCAGTTTTTAAGCACAGTAAAGGATAGTGCCTCTATCTACTATTAATATAATATCCCAACAATGGGTAACCATAGTAGGAGGAGTATTTTAGTGGTATCAGATCAAATGTATATAAGGATTTCTGGGAAATCTCAGTTCTGGCCATTGGAAACCGGCCTGTTCTGCAGTGGAACAGTGTCTGTCCTAAAGAGTCTTTGTCATCTTCTATTTACAACCAGTCCTGGAGTGGCTCCTCCTTGGATCTCTGAGGTATTGTAAGATTATTTTTCTTATGAAGTTTTTTTTTATGTTCAGCAGAGTAGGTTGGTCATTCTTGGTTTAACTGTTTGCAGATTCATTTAGAAAGGAAGAGCCCTAAATCTCACCCTGGAGTGGGTGTGATACGTGCTTTGATACGGAGTTATGCTCTTAATCCCATTTCTACACAACATTTGTAAAGATCAGCCTTTATCTTAGGACATTCAAGTCAGGAAAACATCAGCCCTTTTTCCATCTTTTATTACCCAAACCTGAGCAGGTCTCTGAGCTTCCAGGTGAATTCTCTAACAACTAAGTGGTTCTGTAAATAATGGGCACAAGTCCTATAAATCACCTGGCTTCTAAAAGCAATGCAGTGAACTCTGCTCTTTTCAAGGGTACATGAAAGCAAACATTTCATGGATTCAAGTTTCCCTTGTTCAAGTGAAGTATGGGGGCTCACTTAGTGTTTTCCAATGATACTTGGTAATTTTGGGAGAGATCACATTGCATGGTATACTGCATAAATCTTTCTGTATACCAAATTGGAAGCCAGTGCCTAAAATACACTGCTGTGTCTCTTTCTATAGACAGTGAAGTCCTGTATTTGACCTAGGGCTATAACTTTGCTGTTTATTACAGTTAATGAATTTAAGTAGGACATCAGCTACATTAGCATATATATTCTGCTGTGAATTTCAGAGGTTTGAATAAGTTTCAGAGTAGAAGCGAGAAGATGGAAAAGCCCAACATAGACCTGGTTTCCATAACGCCATTCTCTCCTACTAGATGTGGGTGGGCATTATATGGTGGGAATAATAGTTATCACAGCACAAAGATGCTATGAACCTGAAAGAGTAAATTTATTAATATTAGACACGCCATTCAAATCTTCAGGCAGAGACAGCTATGAAAGAGCGGAGTGTTAAAATAGTATCCACCCTCAGTCCTATCATCTTTATTTCTCATGTAGTTCGTACTACACAAGTAAAAATTCTTAACTGCCTGTCTCAGAGAAAATCAAACTAAAGACATGATGCAGACATACAGGCTTTCTCTAAGAGGTTAGCAAATCAGTTTCATTTTTGGGTGGCTCATCATAAACATCTAGTAGCATCACAGCAAAAAATTTTCTTACCTAAAAATTGTGTCAGACATAGGAGAGATCAATTTCACCAGTGTCACTACAGTTTCCCACCTCCAGCAACAGCTGATTTTACCACTGACTTCATCTACAAGTTGCTGTCCTTGCATTTGATCTGGAAATCATAAAAAGCTAGTTGACTAGTTTGACTAGTTTAGTCAACTCCTATACTTGCTTGAAAATGAGCTATGTTGAGGACTAGACTCCTTCCAACAGGTTTTACCACCACCTCAAGAATAAAAAGAAAAGGTGAAAGATGTTTTTGACAATAGATGTGGCCAGTGGACTCTTGTCTACGTATGTTCTCTCATTGATGACAATACCAGAACAAGAGAATCATTAAGATTTCTTTCTTGGAAATCCTCAGTGTAAACAAGACCTGACTTTGGATTTAGAGTGCTAAACATACTATTTGACAAGTTAGATCCCAAAAGGATTATTTTTGTTACTATTAAGCTTGAATCTAATGTAGAATAAGAGTTGGATGTTTTTTTTCTTGGTATTTTTAACTTCTCTTGAAAACGTTTTGTTGAATAGTAGGAGTGGTTGGTACTTTTCCAATTTGGAACTGCTTAGCTCATGAGTTCATAAAATAACTGCTACAACTGAAAAGTGCTGCAGCAGTGCAGAAAAAAAAAAGATAAAGAAAACTCTGCAGACTTATAAACACATTATTTTCTCTTTCCAATTGAGGTCCAGATGTTGAAAAGAAAACACATGGACAGAAAAGAATTTTGGTTTTATTTTTAAACAGAAACAATACATTTTACTTCTTTTACTTGAAGAATTTTATAGAGCTTAGAATTTCTATTTTACAATGGTGTTATGCGATGCACACTAAAGGTTAGTACTATTTATAAAAACTGAAAAATCAGTGGCATGAAATAAGGTGCAATTAGCTTCATCATCTCAACTATTTTCTCATAAAAATTAAATCATTGTAGTAATGAAAGAGTTTGTGTATTGTCTATTCACTGCTCTACTTCCTTTGAATCAACCCAAAACAGAGATGTTTAATCTTTTAGACAGTGCTAGCCATGGAGTCCATGATGGGACCATGTCAGTGTCTCATGCTGTAACTTCCCCTGAGCAATATGTCATACCCTTGCCTCATGATCTGGCATACACATGTGCATGCCAGACACGTCACGAGTAGACGTGCAACACCTTACCTCTTGTGATATTTTCCAAATCCATGAAGGCCTGAATTATTATATGACCAGCTGTGCATATATCTATGTCAATGCTGGATGTGTAGGCTTATGGCAGAGGAGCACTCTGAAAACTATATACAACAGGGAGCAGTTTCCAGCTTATATGCCAAAGCCAAGCAACTCCTGATTCAGGATGCACAGACGTCTATTTCTATCCTAGAAAAACTGTTCAGTGCACAAACACTTTGGGACGGTATATTCTGACTGTCATATCACTTTAAACAGATGTATAAGTTTCCATTTGTAGAACAAATGGACTTTTCTGATAAAAGATACAGTCACTTGATTTCAAAATCAATTTTTATTGTGTGCTAAATAGTGGCTACTGGTCCAGTCATTCATAAACTTCTGCATGAGAATGAGATTATTTATTCAGCGGAGATATCAAACTGCGGTGAACAGGTTGCTGCAGTTTTAGTGATGAATTTAATTGGCATCCAATGACAATAAAATAACAGAAGGTACTGCAGGTCAAACTTCAACTCCATCAGCAGAGCTCTGTGGGGAAGCTTCACTATTGTTCCCTCTATTCAGTACCATCAGCATCTCTCTTTCTGATGAACACTAGGCTTTTTATTTTAAACAAAAAAAAACTCACAAGGGGTTCTACGTGCCAGGATGGTGTAATATATGATTTGCATAAGAAAGGGTGAATAGAATCAAAATACCTCCTTGGAAAGCAAGGAGTTGAGTTTTCCTTTTTAATGATAAAGTCTCATGTCACATTCTGTATCTCATTGTGAGTGTCCCACAAAATCATTTGATTAGAAAAGCAGAGGATAATTGGCATGACAAAAACAAGGACACAAGAAGTGAGGCATTATGTGTTGTTTCCACAAATATTGCTGCTAATTGTGTCAATTAAATTATCTAATTAGTCTACCGTAAATCACTTGAACACACACTAGCACAAATTCAAAGCATATGTTTCTACAGAGAAACTAATAGGTCCTAAAGGGTCAGAGTTTAGGAAAAGCCATCAGATATAGCATGAGCAAAGAGTAACTCTGATTTGAATTTTTTCTAATAATGAAACTTACCTAAGTAGTGTGCAGGTCATCCTGATGCCTGGGAAATTATCTGATAATAAGCATTACTAGTGGCATGTCAAAATCAGACTGAGCACATCCTGGCCATTCTAGGAAATGGTCCAAAGCCATGGCTATATAGCTGTAGGGCTGAACCAACATTAAATAGCCTTTGTGAAAGGCAGTATATGTGTGCTCTGCAAGCTTGGAGCAGGGCATACCCACCTGCAACATACTGCATAGGCACATCAGTTGGGGCAAGACCTGCACTAGTCAACTAAATGTGCCCAGGACCACTATCTCATCCACTGACACCAGCTGGCAGGGAACAGTCAATGATGATGCCATTAAATTCTCTTGCAGCCCCAGACAACATGCCTCCAAATTAGAGTGCCTGTTAGGAACGGTCCCTGGCCCCATGCTGTTTCCCCAATGTGCCCAGGAGTTGCTTAAGTGAGTGTTAGTTCATACAGGCCAAAATCACCTTGGGCTGTTCTGTTGCTTGGGCAGTTCAGGCAGTCCTGGGGTTCCCGAACACTTTTAATTGCTTGTGCACAAGCAGTCATGTTGTTTACCCTCTGTGTGATGCATTCTTACAGGGCCACCACTATTTTTATATGGACACCGTAAGTAGACTGCAGACACTGGGATCATAGATTTGACTAATCTAAGAACCAAGTTTGTCTCCAAACTAAATCAGTTGTCTATATATGACCTTTATCTGTAGCTATAAATAGAAACCTATAGCTAATGTCACTCTCTTCCTACTCCTTCCTGTCATGTGCTCTTCCTACGCACATGCCTGCCCCAAACTGGCAGGCCAATAATTAACTTCACTATCAAGATCTCACCTAGTAAGATGCATCATCATGTGTGAAGAGTAAGAATGGCCTTAGAAGATTAAGGGCAGTGAAGAAGTTGCAAATAGTTCTTTCTAATCATCAGTACAACATACAAAACAAACAAGGAGTGTCCAAAAAGTAGTTAGCTACAGAATCTTTTGGGAAATCAGTGTCTGGATGAAGGTTCTGCAAAGTAATGAACAAGAGGCTGTCATTTTTCATTTAGCACCATTTGATGTCATTGTTCATTGATGTTTCATTTGTCACATTTCACATGTTTAATGAGAAATAGACTAAATTCTTATTTAGCTGTGGTATGATAAAACAACCTGAAAAACAAATGCACACACATATTTTAAAGCTGACCAAATTAACCCTTTCTTCTGTCAAGGTATCTGAGTAAGATATGCTTTACTGTTTTTAAATATAATCTTTTGTACAAGCATGTCTGAATACAAACTCAAAAGCTGAATCCCCACAGAAGAGTATTTAGATTATATCACATAGTAATTGAGAGGAATTTCTAAGTGTAAAAGTGGAATAGGAGCACCAAAATAATTTGGATTCCCCAGTCACTAATTTTTTAATCAACTTTTCATGTTGCAAAAATGTTCCTAGTAGCTGTAAGACCAAGTGTGAAAGAAAAATATTAAAACCTGTGAAGATCAGCACTGAAAAGAAGTTTTGGATTACAGTAACTTTTGTCTTCCATTCAACAACTACCCACTCCCTATAAAAAATTGTTACATACCCACTGTACAGAGAACTTATTCTCTTCATAACTGAAATTCTTCGTTTAACATTCACAGTGGATGCACCAAAATTTTTGTATCAAATTTAATTTTTTTTTTCCTCTGAGCCAAACATATTTCCTTTCCCCTTCACCAGTCAGAGATATTTACAGGCTATAGAGATTGACAGCAATTTTGTGAATTGTGCAAGGGTTTTCTGTCATTTTTCCAGAAAGCTATTTTAACTGTGTGTTTAAGTGCCTCTGTCTATAAGTGCAGGAGGCTAGTTCACAAAAACACCAGTGTCTAAATTAAGTGCTTATCTCACTTCTCATTATCTAGATATCATAAAATTAAATAAACTAAACAGTGGTCAGGCTTTAGATCATGTTAACTTTTTCTAACTGAAGATACTATATTATTTCATGACATAGTTTTTCAGGAACGAGGCCTTTATTGAAACAATATTTGTAGATATGCTTCTAAGGATTGGGTGTGTCTTGTAGAAAGAAATGAAACTTCAGTATCTGTATTGCCAGGGAAACATCCTACACCATCATCATGGTCAGGTCTTTCTGAATAGTAACAATGGTGCTTTATTTCCTTCTCAGGTATGTCATTATTGTAAAGCTTATTTTTTCATTTACTATTTTTACCTTTTTCTGGGAATTTGTAATTGTAGCAATGGAAAAGTGCATGCATCTTGATTGTCCAGAACAAAGGAGAAAGCAGAAGTTTTTTAGATGAGTCAATACAACAAGTATCAGTTTTAGAAAGTAAGCCAAACCTTTGTTAGCTTTATTAGCTTATTTGCACACTGGTCAGCCAAAAGTAAGGATGGCCATGGGACAGTGCTTGGAACCCTAGCAAGGCAATATTTTGTTTTCTGCTACATCCTCCTTTACTTAGCACTTGTTAAACTGCATTCAAGAGACTGGTCCAGTTTTGCATGGCCCAGTACAGGAAAGACTGTCCTGAAGCTGGAGCTGAAGCAAGGTCCACCAAGGTGGTTGCGGCAGGAACACTCAGATGGTGAGGAGAGGCTGAAGGACCAGGGCTGGTTCAGCTTGGGGCAGAGACAGGTTCAGAAGGACTTAACAGCAACCCCCCCCAGCATCTGGGCAGGGGATAGAGAGGGGAGGTTCAGCAAAAAGACATTGTTGAGCTCTTCACAGTGAGGCTTGGTGGAAGGAAAAGAGACAACACAGAGAAGTTAAAAAGGGGCTTGACTGGATGTCAGGAAATGTTTTTTCACCATGATGGCAGTCAAGCAGTGGAACATGTGCAGTCCTCAACCTCAGGAGTGTTCAAAACATGACTGGATGCAATCCTGAGCTACATGAGCAGCTGAAACTGCTTTGAGCAGGAGGTTTGAATGGACATCACTCAAGGTCCCTTCCAGCCTGAATGGTTCTGTGGCCCTGTGATTCTATAATTTCAAATACAAATTATTTACATCTGTCAAAAATTGACCAGAAGAGCCATTTAATTTAATAACTACCAGTTGACTCTTCACTTTTAACAGCTTAGGAGTTTTGTACATTATACTGAAGTAAATCAGTATCATTTTATCATTACAAAAAACTACGCCTTAAAAAATAATGACACCACTGTACCATGCTAAGGCAATGTTATCACAACCAAAAGGGTATGCATTTTATACTGTAATACCTTGATGGAATATATGCTACAAACAAAACAAATATAGTTTATGTCTTGATGTAGTTGAATACTTTGATGCTACAATTAATTTGGGCTGGGCCAGCTGCCTTATAATTAAAAACAAGTTTTGTTTTGCCAGACCTCAGATTTTATATTATTGTAAACATCCTTCTTGTGCCAATAAACCTAGCTCATGTTTCAGGTTAACTTTCTGCTGTGGGGTAGGAAGATATTTTCTTTTCTCTTAGTTTCCCAAATGCATAAGATAATTGGTTTTCACTATGCATTGAACTATTTCAAGAGTGACTGCATTTCCCTTACACTGTGAGAAATTGGTGTCATTCCTCCAAAGCATGGGTGATCCACATAAAAGAATCAAGGAGGTTACATCTGGGTTTTGGGACCACTCTACCTCTCCCCATCCAATTGTACTCTCTCCCTTCTCACACACCAGCAGCTGCCAAACATACCAGTTTCTGCATCTCCCACAGGGAGGTCTGGTGGGCAGAAGGCTATGCTTCGCTGTTTCTGTAGCATCTGCTGATCCAGAAGTCATTCTTATTTGCCACTTAAATTAAAAAGAGTGGGCTGTATTCTTCTTGCAGGCCATGATTGGATCATTCTGCTTTCCTTTTGTGAAAAATCCTCTTGTACAAATGAAGAAAAAATATTTGGACAAAAAATATACAAGCTAATATAGGTTCTTTCATTCTCAACTCTTCTCCCTCATAATAACTCAGTTAATAGATTCCCAAGTAAGTCTGGTATTGAGTATAAAACAGAGTTACTGCAAAGAGATAAGCCTCAGTATCACAAGCAAATGCATATAGTTGTCTTTTAGAGACAGATAAACTACACCTCCAAATCTTGCACGATTGTGATGCTGTGCAAAAACTTCCTCAAACACAGCTGAACTGCATGTATCTTAAAGAAAATGAACATCAAGGTCAGTAAAGACAGAGAAAGGAAGACATGGTATAAAAGAAGAAACAGATCTTGATTTTTCTTCCATGAGACTGACTTTTCCCTCTTTTCTACAGTTTTAAGATATTGAATGCCCCTGGCACATGACCTTTATCAGGTACATCATGAATTCATTTTGACTTTCTATTTTATTTAAAGGTAGATTTCATTGATTTTATTGACTACTCTGCTTCACAGCCAGTGCAGATGTTCTAATGAAACTTAGCACCAGTGTTACAGCCTTTTAAAATTTGCTTTCTTCTCTAACTACTGACTAGCATGATTCAGAAATAATTAAGCATTCATATAAAGGCATTTCACAAAGCAAGCTCAAATATAGTCATAAATATACATACAGGATTCTTATTCCTTTTGGAAGGAAATAAATAGTCTTACAGTGATGGATTTAATTTATTCATAATAATTATCAGAAAATTGCATATGATAAACAGATTTTCTAAATGCAACACGTTGCAAGAATTACACTATTTTTAAAATGAAATTGCTGGAGCTTTTAAACAAAGGAAAATTTTAATAGAAACTAAGAAGTATTCACTAAAAAAAAGAGATATTTCTTTTCATGAAGATCAGAAAAGAACATTTGTACACTATAAGCCATAGAAGTGTGTCCATTTTATGAGAAGAAAGGGATTTATTTTCTGGGAACACTTGTTCAATATGGATCAAAGGTTTGTGTTGTCTTCACTTGACATTTAACATAAAGGTCCCAAAGTCATTTGGATGGCACAAGTTTCACTCTTTCACATGCTGGGAGAAATCCTGCTGATGAAGAAAATATACATTTCAGAAAATGTCTGAAAAGTTACAGGAAAAGTTTGGAACTATATACTGCATAAAATTAGTCTAGACAATAGTTGATTTTCTTCCTGAATGGCACTTAGTACTGGATTTGCTCAGGGAAGAGTCATCCAAAAGGCTGCCTTCTAGAACAATGGTGGGTAGCCAATGATCACAAGAGTTGATCTCATGTAAACCTGTGTTCTTGTGGGTGTATATGTGCTGCAATTCATAGTTTGCTTTGCCGTCATTAAGGAATACCTCTTTCCTTCACTGGATTTTTCAGAAAGGTTGGAAGCCCTTGGCAGCTTTATCCTAGCAGCATGCTTCAGTTAAGTTATGCCCACATGTGAGTGGCTTGTTCTCCTTCTGACATCAGAGATCTGTGTATGAGAGGATGTATGCTTTGAAAGAAGGTGACTGGAAGGGTAGTG
Organism: Mesitornis unicolor; assembly: GCF_000695765.1. Lineage (NCBI taxonomy): Eukaryota > Metazoa > Chordata > Aves > Mesitornithiformes > Mesitornithidae > Mesitornis > Mesitornis unicolor. The sequence continues at coordinate 20,540 of NW_010193152.1, forward strand.
GTGGGACAAGAACTTTGGTATTATTTTTTTATAGAGGATATATGTGCTAGATGTAACTTAAAAGAAAGAAAAAAGGAAAATAAATAGTTCCTTCCCCATAGATCTTATAATCCAAATATAGGACATAAATAAGAAAGGCAAGTAATCAGGAGAAAAAAGGAAGATGATCACTATTAAGTGGAACTAATGTTATGGGGCTTAAATTCACTTCCCTACTTAGCAATAGCTAATTATTTCAAATATAAGGAAAATTATAATACTGCCATTCTCTACTCAAGACTAGGTAAAACAGAATTACTGTTAAGACCTTTTCAATTCTGTCTTCTGTAAAGTATTTGTAAAGTTGGATTATTATGAAGTTGAGTGACACTTTAAGTAATATTACAAAATGAGAGAGAAAAAGTTTAAGTAATGAGTACAGAGAATGATGAAATGATGTCCTGGGTTACCTACCCCAGAGAGTCTGGGGCTTTTGCTTCACCTTCTGCTTGCCTTTCTTTTGTGCAGAGAGAAGGAAAAAAAAAAGCAACCAAATAAAAGAAACTCTAACCACAGGTGCAGGTGAAACCTTGAAAAAGATAATTTATCTGCCAGTGAAAATGAAAACAAAAAAAAAACCCTGTCAGCTTCACAAGGAGAACAACTTCATCCTGGCCAAAGCTACAATGTCAACTTCTGTTTAATAAAGCAAATGCAGCTTTCTCAAAAAAATCCAGCTTTGGCTGAAGCATTAAAGGGGATTCAATTCAGTCCTAGCAAAACCAGGACAAAGGATTGAAAGGGAAAGGAAAAAGAAGAGCTGTGGGACAGCTGGGGAAAGAACACATGGAGAAATTTGTTGGCGTAAAATACCTTTGGTGGCTGGAACTCACTGGACTGTGTCCCTTTTTCATCCTGTTTACTAATAACTGTTTCTGTAGCCAGATTTGCAACGTTACCCAGTATGTGAGAACTCCAATTCCAAAACCTGGTGTCTTCCTGTATCAAGGAGCTTGCAGAAATCTAATAGTTACATTTAGACCACAGTGATAAAATAGTAACTTACAGACTAATAGTAATAGTAATAGTAATAGTAATAATGATGATGATGATGATGATGATGTTGATGATGATGATGATGATGATGATGAATGCAATGAGGGTATGTCATTGTTCCTGCCCATAATACAGATTTGAGGTGACACACTTGCTTTCAAGGCCTATTGCATTCTCCTAAGGTAACTTCTGCCTACAGCACATTTAGCCAATTGTGAAAAACTGCATGTTGAAAAGCAAATACAAGGCTTGTCATTGTTGGTAGAAGACACAGCTGTAGCTTCCCACTTATTAGGCTGAAAATGTATCCTGTACTGTATTGCTTTGGGCTTTGTCAGCATAGACAGTGTGCATTTTTGATGCAACACAGGCTGATCTAACCAGACACAATGTGACCCATGTAACAAACAGCACTAAAAAGAGATTTGCTTCTTTAATGGATAAAACCAGGCAATTCCTTTGACAACAGCATTTGCAGCTGTCCTTTCATATTAAAGATAGCTATGCTTGTTAATAAGTACTTGACGCTACATCCATATTGAATTTCTGCTTGTTTGTTCATTCAAAAACCAGAAGCATCACCAACATGAGGTTTTGAAGACATTTGGTAGCTTCACAGAACACCACATGTAGTTCATACTCTGTCTATTGGGACCTTCTGAAACATCATGGCAGTTTCCAGACATGCAGTTATACCTTGTTCATTTTGTTTTCAGTAACAGCAGCATACTGTAGACATACACAGCCATTAAAATCAGGAATTACATTTTACATACTGAAGAAAATGTTTATGTAGTTCTTTTAGCACAAAGGGAAAGGATGTCCCGACCTAGTCAATACACTTCTCTGGCATCAACTGTTCTAGTTACAGACCTGGCACAACAAAACGCAGTGCTGAACTTATTGGACAACTGTTGCCAATCCAGCCACTCACAGATTCAGCATTTCTCCTCCTGCAGAGTAAGTATGATCATGTTACTAGAAATGAGAAAGACTTGCTCTCCTAGCTGCTCCCACTTGAGATAGTTGGGAAAACATTCTGCACAGACAAATGTTTTCATTTGTCATATTCAAATGAATATCCTTGACAACACCTCATATAGAGAAATCTACTTCTAGATTTGCTTAGTCACAGACAAAACTCTCAGTGCCTGCAAGAATCGTCAGAAACTGGGGGCTAAAGTCTTCATGAGCCACCTGTGAGCCATGTATCTACTGCTGTCGGACAGAGCCAAGAGCACAAGGAATGCTTATTATGCATAGAGGCATAACAGGAGACAGTAAAAGGAAAAAAAAGAGAGAGAGAGAATGAAGTGATGGTAGTTAATTCATGCACTGTTCCAGCTCCCAGGAGTTTGTTGCTGGCACGATGCACCCAGCTGAAGGTACATTGAGTGCAGCTTCCACCTTGCAGTAAGTCCAGGTCCTGCCCAGCTCTCCTGTGAGCCAGCTGTTCTCCTGCTCAGCCTACACAATGTATTTTGCTAATATTGTCCAGCACCACTTAAGCCAAGAACAGTTTTTAATCTGATAAATTACACTGGAAACAAGTGTTAGAAGTGTAGAAGTTAGAAGTTAGTTAGTAGTGTAGTGTTAGAAGTTAGAATAAATTAATTTTTATACTTGTCCAGGAGAAGTTGTTTTCTGTTTTGCTTTTGACTTTCTGTCTTGCAAAACTTCTGAATTTTAGCAGTCTCAGGTGCCTGATTCTGAAAGGAAAGATTGCCCTAGTATGTAGAAAATGACAAATAGCAGCACTCGAGTTTAGAATCAGGTAGTCGTGGGTGACTTGTGGAAACTTATGAAGCTCGCATATTTTAATTCTATGGGAATTTACTGTCCATAAAAGTGGGTTTAATAAGTCAGCACAGACCATACACAGTTTATGTACACCTTTTTCTTAACACAGATTTGCAAAAACCATACAACCCAGGCAGATAGTGAGGTATAAACAGCATTTCACTATGAGTTTCAGTGCTTCTTGATACATCTCTTTCCATACATCTATTCTTGATACAGCTCTGGTGCCATGCTGTAAGTCTTCCTCTACATTTCTTCAAATGCCGCACATATAACTTGGTATTTAACATACATTAAGACTGATATATTCACTGTTATAATCAGTCTTGTTATTTTTAATTGCTTATTGCTGATATTAGAACAAGAAAGATTATCCATAGTAGAAGCACAAAGCGAAAACATTCCTATGGACAGCTACTGAGAGGAAAATGCTGTGTTTGAGAAGGATAGAGAGTTGGATTTGAATCTTGAGTCCTGTGTGGTCGAATAGCTTCTTGAAACAGTTACAGTAGTTTTAGTAGATGAGACACAGTTTAATATTGTCCCAGTTAAAGGGAACTTTTCTTGTATGCTGGGAAAAAAAATGTTGTTTTGGGTAGAACACAGGCTGCTTCCATACACTTTGCCCCTGAGGACAAAGTGATGCATTGACTGTTTGATAAAACTCCAACAGAATGTGCAAAGGTCATATTTAATGGACTGAAAAAAACCCCAAGGAGTGGGGACTAGAGAGATAGGATTAAAAGCCTCTGATGTCTGTATATAGCCTTGCAGAGCTGTGCAGGCAAGAGAAAGCACAACATGTTGGGACCTGGGTAATGTTTAATCTTTCTGAACTTGGCCAGCACTACAGGAATGGAGTAAGTGGTGGAGATCATATATGTAAAGGAAATATTCAGAGAAAATACCTGTGTTCCCAAATGTTTTGTTTTTGAACCCTCAGCACTTCCAATGAACCAGAACATTTCTTATTCATTGAACTTTCAGTTGGAAAACATTGTAAGACAATAACATTTTGTTGCCCAGTTGCAAACCACATTTCTGTATCCACAAAGTTCAGAGTTTGGAAGCCAATTTGGAAGACACTTAGCTATCATCAATTATCCTGTTCCCACTGTCTGGTACCAGACCTCTTGAGTCCTTTTTGAACCTTTTCGTTGCATTTACAGTTTAAAAATTTTCCAATGTGGTTTATCCTTCCCAGATTTAGATGTTTCTTCATTAGGATTGTGATTTTAGTTGCATTCTCATCAAAGACTAAGTACTTAAGCCTGTATTTGGAGCAAAGCTAGTGTTGTCAAAAGGAGTATCTATTTGGTAGTCCAAGCACAGTGAGTTCCCATTTGCTTAAACACTCCCTGGACCTATTTTCTGTAACAGATCCATCTATTCAAAACATGTAGACACAGGTTGGGCTTCTGGTTGGAGGATGCATGTGCATAAATTATACAGTTATTTCAGACACAATAAAATAAATAAGCATAATAAACCACAGAAAAGTTACAATAACAAGATAATACAGTTACGTGACTGAAGTTTGGCGTATGTTTTCAGCCAACATTTGCGATTACATTAGATTGATGAGATTAAAGTAACTTTTATGCACTGAATAGCAACCTTGTTCATGTATTTAGAAGAAAGTTCTACAAACAATCAGGTTTGTGGTACAGGGGCAGAAGGAAGAAGAAAGAGAGGGCAGTGCTGGGCTTGATTTATTTCAGAAAAAGAAAGGAGTAGTAAGAGATAAGAAGAAGATAGGCACAGTCCTTTATTCTTATTATTATGCAGTTACATGGTGATATTCTGCATCTCAGAAAGTAAAAAAAAAACCCATATAATTGAAAAAATATGCATTTATTTATGTATACAGACATATATACTTATGTATGCCTACAGCTGAAATCTACTTATATTTATTTTTAGAGAAGAATAATTTGATACTAGACCAGCAAATACAGATTGAACTGTGAAATGATGTAAATGTAACACTAATCAGGTTTTAAAAAGAAAATTGAAGTATGTGAGAAACTACCATGATTTTTAGCCATTCATGCTTTTGCACACATAATTCTACAGAAGAATGAGTGTAGTGCTTAGGCTAGTTTTTCCTCTCTCAGCTATTTGTACCACAGCAATCATAGTATCTAGGTGCCAGTTTTGACAAAGTTTCACTGGGAAAGAAACAGTTATTATAGGTTTCATTGTGAAGTAACTGGTTATGTGTCAGCAGCTGCTGTAGAGAACTGCAGATACATCAGTGACTGTACAGAATGAGTGTTAGAGAGATTTGGATACACATCACTGAGTGCTGGAGAGACTATGGTCACTGTAGGAGACGTTACCGTGTTCTATTCTGCAGAAGATGTATTTCTCCTAATAAAAAACTTTAGAAAGATACTCAAAGGGCAAATTTCAATGCAAAGAAAACAGGTTCCTGAAAACCAGAATCCCAGTATATTTTTATGTCTTTCATAATACATGAGAATTAAATACGTGTCATTCAATTACCTTTGAAGGGTATTATGGGTATTATAATCCATTTTCTAATTCTAGGAAAGACTAAAACTGAGATGATGATATTGACTTGGAAGATACAATCAGTGACAGTTATAGGTTGATGCAGTGATTAATATTTTACGAGTTTTATTTACCACAATAGTTGCATTATACTGTAGCTATCACTAGCATAATCTGTGAGTTTGCTACTGTAGTCATGTGCTAAAGTAGGTAGTCCTCTGATACTTGTTTTGAATCTTATAAAAATGGATCATTAAAGCGATTAACAGGTAGGACATATCACAATACTTAGAAGTACAAGCTATATGGGCGTGCCTATTTTCAGCAGGGCCTCTGTACTTCAATTCATCCCAGGTAATTCATACTTCTACAATTTCATTGCTCATAGACTTGTTAGGAAAGTAAGATCTACATTTCTCCTTTTTGTGATATGGGGAGAATGTTATCCACTGTAATTGCAAGTTATGCAGCTATGTACGTCTTTAACATCCAGACCTCTTTCTACTGATGGACGGCTTGCTCTGTTACTCTGGCATGGTTTTCTTACCTCTGAACAATATCCAGAAAATCCCTGGTAGTTTCTAAGTCATGTCTAGTGATATTAATTCAATTTTGTGGGTGTTGTTTATACTAGACACATAGTGAAAATCAAAAAGAAATTTTCAGTTGTAAGTATAATCTTAAATGAAATGTTCATTGAAAACATTCAAACACATTCAGAAAACATTCTTTACCTACGATAAATGTCTCCATGTTTTTGTACATGGTTAACAGTCATACTCATAAAAGGAGAGATTTTGGGAAGTTTGGAGTTTTCAGTTCATAAATATCAAAATGAAAATAAAATTGAAAAAAAAAGTAAGAAAAAAGGAAAGGAACAGTAAAAAAAGAATAAAAACAACATAGAGGAAAAGTTAACTATACCAATCAATTTTCTCTTCTATTAACTTCAAATGTAGTTTCATTTTAAGTTTTGGGCACATGTTGTGGTCATTTCTTCTTTTATCAAAACAGTTTTTCCATCTTAATTAAAATCAGTGGACTACGCAATTCCGTCAGACTGGAGGAAAGGAGAGTTTGTTAATTTACATTTAAATAAAACTGATTTTCTGAACTTCTGATATAGTTGCATTTTTAATATTTTGTGCTTCGTATTATATTTATAACTGGTACCATTGGAATTACGGGGAGTCTTGGCTCATATTTCTGACTGTTATCCTCTAGTCAGTAATGCTTTGTAGCCATGGTAGTCTAAGAACAGAGTGAAGGCAAAGTTTAGAGGTGGAGTTAATTTTTTAGGTTAAATCTATTGGTATAAGTGGAAGAAGAGATAATTTGAAGAAGAACTTTTCTCAAAAAATTGTCCATTTATTCCAGCTGTTCCATTTAGTCTAACTGAAAGTCTTATTCATTACAGATGAAAATATAGTAGTTCTGTTGTGGTGGTTTGAGTGGCAACTTTTCTACCTCAATATTTTGTGATCATTGAAGAGTTTGAAGTTTAACTTCCTGTTGACAGATTCCAAAGTTTTCAATAACTAAAGTGATCAGGAGCTTTTTTTTTTCTTTATTATTTCATTTACTTTTTTTCTTCTTTTTAATTTTTTTTTCCTTTCCTTTTTCTTTAATATTTGTCTGTAATCTTACCTTTATACTTCTAGTTTTCATTAAAGGCTTCATTACTTGTAGTTTAGTAGTCAGGGCATTCAAATATATGCAGACATTATAGTACAAATGAAGCACTAAAGATCTTCACTTAATACCAAACTATGTGTAAATAACAGAAATTCTCTGCAAAAATAGGTAAGATTTACTTACAACACTGGTATGTAGAGATGCATAAGACATTCAACAGTTTAAATTTTATCCTTTTAGTACTCAAACAGGAGTCATCTAGCTAAGAATCTTCCTTAATGATTTTCTATTTAATAGCTCTTTTCACATGGCAAACTGAAGAGGCCTCCTCATATTTAATTTTGAGCTGTGATTTAATTTTGTGCTGTGATATGTCCTAACAACTTCATTCTTACAGTCCTTCTGGACTTAGTATAGTTTCATATTGAATAATGTTTAAGTTAGATTGCAGCTGAAAATGTGTATTTATGTGTTCAGCATTAATAGTGACTGGAAATGCTTCAGTGATCTGAAGGCAGTGTAACATTTTTGAGGATACTCTTAGTTTAGATTCAGTTGCTGTAGCTGAATACAGAATTACAAAGAAACGGTTTTCCATCTGGTGAAAACAGAAGGATTTTGGAACATTTTCTAATTGAAATGTAACAGAAAGTAAAAGAAAATTTTGTGACAAAATATAAGCAATTGTGAAATATTTTATTCAGTTATCAGTTATTTTCTATGATTATACTACAGGTTTTAAGCTAAAAACTGTTGAAAATTTCAAAAAAGTTATTAATCATAGAAATGAATTCAAACTGACCTTACTTTAGGTCTATCAGGCATATGATTTTACCTGATGTCCTAGAATATTTATACAACAAGAAGAATGTAGATATTGGTGTGGTTTTCAGAGAAATACAAGTCAACAGCACACGTCAATAATTTTGTTATGGCAAAAGACTATACATACTGTAGAAATACTTACTATCATTGCAGTGTATGCACAATAGACTCTACTTCTTGGGACTGTTTCTCTGGAGGAATATATAGGAATTGTTGCTTTTCCAGAGAAAGGTTTTATATTTGTCAAACTGCTATTTCTGATTGGTGACAACATATATTAGATCTGCTAATCCTACTGGAAGTGCATTTTCTTTTCCATTCACACCCTTCTTTGAAGCAATTTATTAATCTAGGGGAGTTGGTTGCTTGGTTTTCTTGTTGTTTACGGTCAATGTGACTCTGAAGTCCGGTAGTAAAAAAAGAGACAATGAGTGCTTCATTTAATGCTATCAACATCAATTATACTTGAGCTCCCTTTACCTAGGCAAGTTGAATGCTCAGACTTGATCTTAAACTCTGGTCCCAGGAGAACAGGGAAACAGTTATTCTGCCTGGGGAGAATGATGTTCTATATAAAGCAACAAAATGCTACCTGGTTTTTCCTAGTGCTATACAGTACAAATTTAAATACTGCTCAGGTTCAGGGAGGTTTTTTTCACCATATGGAAACACTTGAAGGTATGCTTAGATACTTAGACTCTCAACATTATGTCTTAGATTTAATTGACAACTCCCACTAGCTTAGTGGCAGTTCTGCATCTAAATCTTCTTGTATCATGCCCAACCAATGTCTCATTAAAGATGACATACATTTAAAAAAAAAAAAAGACACTAAGTAAAAAAACCTGAATAAGGAAGGAAAAATAAATACATAACAGAACTCTTTTTCTGTCTCTATTAAAAAAAGGAAGAAAGAAAGATATAAACTCAATTATTTTAATGCAGAAAAGGGAATGCCTCTGTTTTAAACATTTATGGTCAGAAATCTAACCCTTAGGATTTTTTCTGAAGCTGCTAAACCATTACAGATGCAGACATCCATACCCAAGATAAACTCAGTGATAGCTTTTGAGACCTGTGAGAATTATGTCCCTAGGAAAGGTTGATCTCTTTTTCTGAAAAATAGTTTGTAGCCAATTTAAATTTCCTCAGCTTGAAACTTACCAGAACATTGTGTCATGCCCAGTTACCAAATGATTTAATTATGCTTTGCTACAGAACTTGCCAATAAAACAAGGTGAGAGGTACTGTTACTGCAATAATCTTGGAAGTTTCAGAGAAAAATGCAATGTACTTTAAGTTTCTAGTCCCCATGTACATATTACCTAATAACACTGGATGAAACTTCTTGACAAATTCATGAACAACCTGTTTCCATGGATGTACTATTGGGCAGTTATGTTTAATACAAAGTTAATATTTATCTATTAAAAGAGTTGTAGTACCTTAAAACTTATTTGAGTGTGTTGCAACTATATAGGTATCTAACCCCCAACTCACCCTGCCTGTGCACTCACATGTACAATTAAAAACATTTTTGCTCCTTTAAGTAGGTTTCTTACAGATATTGTGAACATTTTTAGGTAAACATTGTTTTCTTCTTTATTCAATAAATGCTGATTATTTGAAAAGTTATTTTCTATTTCTTGCTGTATTAGGGAAAAAAATTGAGGCATTATTAAATTCTGAGTGTTACTGAATGTATATTTTAAAAAGGGCAGTGCAGAGCACGGCAAGGCAGCAAAAGTAACAGCAGAGCAAGGTGAAATGAAGCAAAGAGAAACATTTGAAGTTTATTTATAATTTTAAACAGGAAATAAATGAATAAGGTTGAAAATAGATAGATAAATTATCTGCCCAGCTACATAGAAAAGCATTGGCAGTGCAGTATAGACACTTTCTGTCAAGTGTACCTCATTTTTCTCTGTCAAATCTAATCAATCATTTGTCAGTATCTGTGATACTGCATTTCAGAAATGTAAAGTGAATATAGATAAATTCACTATATACAAGAATACCATATATCATAAGATGCACCTACCTAACATGTTTAGAAATATCATCGAAACAGTGTCCTTCAACTGGAAGGACAGTGACAATTATTGAAAATGTACCAACAAAGAAATAAAAATATTGGAGCTTATAACTGACATAGTATTACCCAGAAAATGTCCTGTGTCATCACTACAAAAATTTCATTCATTTTCCTGAAGGTGTGCAACCTGATCTTGCAGATACCTAAGTACATCCTCACAAAAGTCCCGCTGGATGTTTAGGTAGAACTAATTGTAGTTGAATGTTTTTAGAAGTTACAAATAAACAAGAATGCCTTAACAACACTATATCCATCAATGTTTTATTTTGATATAGTTAGTACAAATGAGGTCTACTTAAAAGTATCTAACTTAAAGTAGGATCCATGAGCCTTGTGAAGACTTATATACTCCCTTTACAAGGTACAAGAGAAATTACATGCCTTAAAATGGGAATGGGAAGATCAAACTGCTGAGCAGAAGACAAGCTAGGGCTATCCTATGAGAGACAGCTCTAAGAAGAAGTGTCCAAGACTTTAATTCCTTCAGTATCTGGAGTGATAGTTCTTTTCTTAGTGTCTGGGTTAAAACTTGTCAGAAATGTAGGAAAAATTGAATTTTTATACGTTGGGATGAAAAGCCAAGTCAGAATTTATTCCAGTACAGAAATGAAAAGAGAAAAAAAGGCTGGAATAGAGATGTCACACAGGTTTCCCTTCTCGTTGAGTCCTGTTGGTGCTGGCAATGGGCAGTAGGGGATAATTCCCAAAACAGAGACCAGACTAGGATGTCCTCCCCCAGTCCTTCTCTTCTGCAGTGGCAGCCACTTCCCCTCACCCTGATCCCATCCAAGAGTGGCAGAAGAGTGGCCCAGCTTAGTTTTAAGGACTGATGAAAGGCAAACCACATAGAGGAGCTGTGATAATTTTGTTGCTTTAGCAGTTGGTAATTAGACAAAGGCTTATTAACTTACTCCTAGGACCATGCAACCAGCATCCTCCAGGCATTCCTTTAAGAAAGGACCTATTATCTATAAAACATAAGAATTATTCTCTCTTTAATTGAAACAAAAAATACATATAAAATTTAGCATTTCTATCCATGATGGAAAATAAAATCTTTAGCAATTTTTCAAGTATTCTGTTTTTGGGTTACAGAAGTGTGATTTGATGGTAGAAAATTTAGCCAATTTTTGTTTACAAACTTGATTTGAAAGTATTAAAAACTAATGTGACTTTGGGCTTTCATCTTCTGACCAAAGAATCGGTTTCAGGACATCTGTACCTATTTTAGTCACTTCTTGTTAGTCCATATGTATCAGCAAATCTAGCAATGAAAATTAAAGAAATCTGTTGTGTTTCCTCTTTTTTTTTGTCTGTCTTACTACCATTTTTCTCAAAGTTACGTGAATATTAATGAGTGATTATAATTGCATTTTATGATGACTAGATCAACTACCACTGCTATATCTTACTTTATTTTTCAGATGTGCTGCCTTTATAAGGAAGAGAGAATATGACAAAATTTTGAATGAATATGTGAAAGCCTAAACACTCTTTGACAAGTGTGTCTTTGTCCCTGTTTGTACGAAGCAGACTGTTTATCCTAAAATGTTTATTAAATTTCATTGTTGTTGAAAATACCCATAAGTATTTGCTATAATAATGCTAATGTAAAAGATACTCCGTCATGGAGATTTTTCATCTTTTAATGTTTTAATTAAAACATAATAAACTGCAATAATATTGCATGTTTTTTAATGACTGTTTAATTCACTCTTATAGAAAAAATATTGCAAACTGAAAGTCTGAAATAGAAGTGGTGGAGTTTGTTTTAATTTTTTCTAAAATCATAATTAAATAAATTCAGGCGAGATGCACTGTTCTATATACTACTCTGCTATACAGTATTGTAACACAGTGTTTACATAGGGATGAAATTCCTTGCGTTGGATTTCATGAGTACTCTTGTGATGTCTATTAGCTCTTTTTCAGCTGAATTGTTATTTTCACTCTCAGTAAAGAAAACAGGTTAATTAAAATAACCAAATAGATCAGGATTAATAGATTATGTAGCAAAGTGCCAAGAGAAAGGAAGTGATTACAGTTTTTGTGCTTTTGAAAGTTACTAGATTACAGGGACTGGCAAAGAGAATAATATTTTGCATAGATATCTGACATATGATTATGCCTGAGATGATTGATGTAAGATCTTGACAGGCTACAGTGATGAGCATGCTAGAAATACGATAGATGGATGAATGGAAGGTACTCAGTGAGGTGAATGTGAATTGGAAAGTCAATATCAGTTTGAAAATCAAGCAGCGAGAATAAGACTACTCTGTGGGCACAAAATACTGGGCTAAGTACTGTCTGTAAAGGCAAGGTAGAGATTTCCAAATCCTACAGAAAAAATTTTCTCCAGTAGCATTCAAATGTGTGATTCAAATTTTTATAGTTCAGGAAATCACAATCTTTTCTATACCAGAACCTTCTCTCTCATTGTCAGAAGCCTGCCCTGTCTATCTAGGATTTAGAGGAGACTCATTTCCCTTTCAGCAACATGAGAAGGGCAGGGTGACTGTAACTCCCTGACCTCTGCCTGAGAACCCCACCGAAAGCCAATTCTTTAGCTGTTTTGGTGGAGACACTTGGCTGCCCTCCTCTCTGTGCCACTTTGAAAGGGTTAGCAGGAGAAAAAGCCACATTGTTCTTATACCAAACAACCCAAAATATAGAAAGCATTCTCAAAAAACTGCACCTATTTATACAGAAAACCACTTAAGAGTAGTTATTGACTCTTAATGGTTTTGTACAGCCTTGTACAATAGGACCCCAGTGACTGAAGCTTGTAAGATTACCTTTAATAGAATGCATCCATAAATATCTTAAAGAGCACTATGGTTAAAAGCCATGAGTTCTAAACTTAGGAAATACCAGAATTAATGCTTATAAGACTTAATTTAATAAATACATCATCCATTCATTAGCACTACACTATTTCTGATCTACTCCTAGTTTTGTTCATTGCTTAGGAAAGCTTATGTTCAGCAGATGAGAAACAGTTCAGTATTTCATTCTACTCCCTTTGTTTAAGGTTTGGCAGTGTGCTTTGTTTACTGCATACCATTTAATTGAGCCTCTGAATACAGAATTATTAATATTCTTGTGTGTTTTTCTATGACAGCTACTGCTATAGTATTTGAATTTGCCAAAAGAATAATTTATTCATCTTCCTGGTATGTTTGTGACATGAAATATTATTAATCCCATTTAATAGGCATGGAGGTAAGATCTATGTGTACTCTGTTTTCAAAGGATTACAGTCATTTTGGATGCCTGAAGACAGCCTGATTTGTTAGACAACTTATTGCATCATAACATTATTGATTCAAAGCACAAGTTGACTGCAATTCAATAACAAATGTAGGAACATAGTATTTCTGAGAATTAGATATGAAATCTTTGTGGACGTTAAAAATAACATTCATTTGAAAATCAAGTTGTAGGTGACTTTTCTAACACTATGTTAGGGCATTCTCATAGAGATGGGGATTAAACCATTTCTCCTAGGCAGTTCTAGCTGTCCAAACCATAGATCATATTTTCTTTTCCTAGAATTCTAGAGTATTGCAGGGGACAGAGATAGAACTGTTGTGCTGAGGACAAGAGCATGAGAAAAAAGTGCAAACACTTCCAAGAGGAGCTTCATGATCTTCAGGATGCAGCCAAAAGCATGATAAAAAGGGAAATTATAAGCTTGCAAGGTCCATTATGTTTGTTGTGATAAACGATAAGTAAACAGAATTAGAATGAGAAGCATGCAGAAATAAGCTTCTTTCACACACACAAAATCAGAAGGCTTCTTTATCTTGCTATGAAGACACAAAGAATGCATTCTTCACATTTTTAGTATGGAAAACATGCCACTTACCACTCCGTATCTCCTGAACATTCATCTAGCAGTGTTTGTGTGCTGAAATGAAATCTCCTTTCCATGGATTCTCCAGTATTAAACACCTTTCTTGTTATAATAATAATTAATTTACTGTCTATACTATGATTGCTGGCATTCTTTGCATGCTGAAGAGCAGATACACAAAGGTCTGTAACACCTATTGATTACAGTGATAAAAATGTACAGTCGCTAGGTACTCTGTGTATCACAATCTTATTCTCCTTTCTGTTCAGAGAGCTAGATACAACCCCTATCTATGCAGGGGGAGAAAGCATGGTATTGACCAGCCAGCTCACTCTATAACATTGACTATAAAACTAATATGGTATCAACAGGGAGATACTGTTAAGGGTCCCTTAGGACCTTTCTCCTCGGTAGACAGAAATTCTCATCTGGCTTTCCAGTTTTAAGATGCATTTGCCATCTTTAGTTCATCTTCTGTTTGTACTTTACAGTTGTTGTTTTTTTAAACCAAAATATTCTGAAAACATAAATGGTTCCAAATGGAAATACCATATATCTCTGAATGTCAGCTTATTTCCATCTATCCTGCCAGACTCCAAAACTTGCAGTCTGATTTGAGTTGTATCATTATCGTATGGAATGTGTGTATGTAACTGTTTCACCAAAGCCACTGTAATTTGTACTGAGGGATTATGTCTAATGCAGTCACCAGATTCACTTGTTTCTTTTATGATTTTAAATTGAGTTACCAACATTTACAGTTTCCCATGTCTGAAATTTTTAATGTAGGTGCTAAAACTACAAAAGACTGTAAACAATCTTAATGTAATTGATACTATAAATTACAAGTGGGCTATGCTAAAACTATTAGCATAGGTATTTAATCCATATCCCATAAGAAGGGATCTTGCTCATTTGAGTGCTATTTGGTTTTCCTAAAAATTCAGTGAAATCTAAAGACATAATGCTACCTACTATGTTGGATATTCTTCAAAGCTGCTTAGGGACATCAATTTTTATGGGAGTTGGTTTACAAAATCCTTAGACATTTTTGGAAAGCCTAAACAAATTTTTACTCCTACAAGTAAGCATTATTGCAGTAAGGTTTTATGAAGGTTTTGCCCCCCTAAATTTGCAAAGCATTTAACTCATCCAATGATGTCCGCTAGTTGTTATTACTAAAATTCCCATGGCAGATAATAGATAGATATGATACAGAATATGGGCCTGTTAGCTTTCTTCCTCTAGGTTATACTTCCCCAGACCATCTAAAGATACTTTTTCTAATGCAGCCCCCAAAAGGCATTTTAACAGCTATAATGAAAAAGATGCTTTCTTGCTCTAATTAATACATGTGCGTAATTTAAAAAATGACTTAGTTGCTTTCATTAGTCTAATTTTTTTCTGGTCATAGTGAACACTGCCTATGCAATTTTCCAATTAAAATTACAATTCTGTGACTGTAATTGAAGCTTTATCTACTGATCCATCAATTCAGTACAGAAAATGATCTGAATGTTACAGCTTGATTGCTTCTTCCTAAATAATCAAGGTTATATATTCCATTCCAAATACATCTGAACAAACCTATGTGAAAAATATTTCTTTATTACTGAGACAAAATGTAAACCAATTGCTCAACAGCATACATACAGTAGCTCTCAAAAACCAAACCCATTTTCCATCTTTTAGAATGTGTACCTAAGATCAGACTCAAATATACCTTAAAAAGCAGTTCATGTTAAATTCCCCCCCCCTTTTCCTCAGTTGACAATAAATCAACAAAAAGAATAAAAGTACTTAGTTTTCCAAACCCCAAAATTTTATTCATAAATCCAGCTAGTTTTATCAGGGCTGCTCTTTACTGTTCTCCATTATTTTCTCTCCTCAAATTTATTAACGCTTGGAAAAATATTCAAACATTTAGATTTTTGCAAAGCTGGGAATCATTAAGCCCTTGTACTTAGGTCTTTATAATTTGATGCACTATGGAACAGCCAGAGTGCAAACAGCTCATCAAGGCCTGAGACATATCATAAAGCTGAAATCAGCTCTTTGTCACTTGAGCTTCTCAGTCCAAAAAAACTTTTCTATTTATTGATTTGTTATTGTGCACATAAACTTACGAAAGCAGAAAAACATCTTTCCCTCACTGTAATGGCTAAAATGCATTTTGGGGGTTTTCATCAGAAAGAACATCTTTAGGTGGTCTTGGGAACTGTACCCCAGAGGAAAGAAGAGAATAGCTTATACTGTTAGTAGTACTAGTGTTTTGATATGATCACATTTCAGCATTCAGGGCCCTCTGACAGTTACTGTAAATAGATTAAATTTTAAAGAATATGAAAACTATGATAGTCATTGTCTGTAAGAAATTAGAAGATGATAGATTATGAGAGAAATCTGAATGGAAATAGAGAGTTTTAAAAAGAAAGAATTAGCACCCAAAAAAAGTAATGGTTCCATAATCATGAAGGACAATGTTTTGTAAAAGTTCATTAGTGAAACAAGGTGAGACAGCAGACAGAAATAGAAACAATGAAAAGGTTATTATATGTATATGTATTTTATTTTATTTTATTTTATTTTATTTTATTTTATTTTATTTTATTTTATTTTATTTTATTTAGGTTATATAACATGATACATACATAAATATAATGTGATATATACATATATGTCTCATACATATGAGAAACATAGAAGAGAACTGATAATAGCCAGTATAATAATAATTAGAAAGGATGAAATTATGGAAACTTATAAGGGACCTTAAGGATACTAAAATAATTCTGTGGTTGAGAAACTACCTAAAAGCAGCATTCAATGCAAGCTAGATATGATAAAATAATTAGTAACAGTTATTCACTAAAGAAAAAAAGAACATATTCTTTAAGTGCCCTTGCTAGTATACCAACCAGGAAAGAAGTTAAATGAGAACATGAAGTATAAACTAGCTCTGCAGTGACTGAGAAAGATGTCAGACACTGTTTATTATCAATTCACAAAGAGTGAAGTGGTGAAAGAGAGTGAGATTAGGGCTCCAAATTCAGCAAAATGACAATACTGAAGCAAGATACTGTTGAAAAACTGAGACTCCCTGTTGTTTCCAGAGATTCTTCCAGAGTAACTTAAAACTGCTGTCTTACAAAAGTTCAAGTTAAATTCTCATCTTTGTGGTAGCAACAGAACCTGACTCCTGCTGAGAGGACCTGATGCCTGTATCTGGTCTCCCTGCAAGGTAGCGACTTCATTTCTCAGAAAAAATGTGAGAGTATATTTTACATTTTAGGATATAAAACTGGTGGAAAATCACAGCACTGCATACTGCTAAACTTCAAGCATCATCTACCATGAATAAACATATTCAATTAAGATAATATTCAAGAGTCCTTAAAAACTGGCTGAGGAAATGTCTGTTCCTCTGATGTTTATTTTAATAAATCTCCAAACAAGAAAATTCCAGCAGCTTGAAGAAATGTTTATCTGCCATATTCAGTAGCTGGTAAGCCTTATATCAGTCCTAAGCAATAATGGAAATGCTGGTATAAAATTCGCTGGTATAAAATTCTCTGATAAGAAATTCAGTAGATAGGAATACAATTATTGCCAGCCAAAATTGTTTTACATAAATTAGATCTAGGCAAATAAACCTGATTCTAATGTTTGATTAGATAACAAATTTGGCTGAAAAGGTAAATGTACAGATGTCATATACTCAGACCACGACAGGCATATGACACAGGGTGGCCCAGAAATCTGGTTAACATTACACAATACCAGTAGATCACATAAGAAACTGATCCAACAGATGATTCAACACCTTCTTCACTTCTGTCTTTACCATTGCTGTTGGGTCCCAGGCCGTGGAAACAACTATCCATATTGAAGCATACACAGATCTGCCATCAGTGAAGGAAGAGCTGGTGTGTCAACTATTACAGGTGCTTGACCTGTATAAATCGATTAGCCTAGATGCCATCCACCCAAGGGTGCTAAGAGAGCTGGTTGATGTTGTTGTGAGGCTACTTTCCATAATCTTTGAGAAGTCATGGAGAACGGGAGACATGCCCAAAGACTGGAAAAAGGCTAATGTCACCCCTACATACAGGAAGGGTTCCAAAGAGGACCCGGGTAATTATAGGCCCACTAGTCTCATGTCGATCCCCAGGAAGATTATGGAGGAAATCCTCCTGAGTAATATCATCAGTAAACTAGGACACGTGATTGGAAAAAGCCAACATGGATTCACCAGGAGCAGATCATGTTTAGCAAATCTGTTTGCTTTCTATGATGGAGTGACCCATTTGGTTGATGTGGGGCGAGTGGTGGACATTGTCTACTTGGACTTCTTCAAGGCTTTTGACATGGTCCCCCACAGCTTCCTCCTTGAAAAACTAACAAACTACAATGTAGATAAGTGGTCTGTGCAGTGGGTGGGGAACTGGCTGATGGGCTGTTCCCAGAAAGTGATAGTAAATGGTTCATTCTCTAACTGACAACCAGTCACAAGTGGAGTCCCTCAGGGATCAATATTGGTTCCAACGCTATTTAATATTTTCATTAGTGATCAGGATGTTGAGATCACAAGCTCCCTGACAAAGTTTACTGATGACACCAAAATGAGTGGGATAGTTGACACTCCAGAAGGGAGAGCCATCCTCTTGGAAGACCTGGACAGAATGGAAGAGTGGGCTAGCAGGAACCGTATGAAGTTCAACATGGACAAATGTAAGGGCTTGCATCTGGGAATACATAATCCAAAAATACAGCTGAGACTGGGTTCCACCTGGCTATAGAGCAGCCCTGTGGAAAGGGACCTGGGGGTCTTGGTGCATGACAAGCCCAACATGAGCGAACAGTGTGCTGCAGCTGTA
This sequence comes from Mesitornis unicolor, assembly GCF_000695765.1. Lineage (NCBI taxonomy): Eukaryota > Metazoa > Chordata > Aves > Mesitornithiformes > Mesitornithidae > Mesitornis > Mesitornis unicolor. The sequence continues at coordinate 39,183 of NW_010193152.1, forward strand.
AATAAAGCCAACGGGATGCTGGGTTGCATTAAAAAGGGCATCACCAGCAGAGACAAAGAAGTCATTATCCCTCTCTACTTGGCACTGGTCAGACCACACTTGAGTACTGTGTCCAATTTTGGACAATATAAAAACAGTAAGTGAAAACAGAGTTTTACAGTGACATGCTTTAAAGAAATATAAATATAAAGACATCAACACATATCTGTACTTCATTAAAAGAGTGAAATGCATTAAAAGCTAATGGGAAAGGGAATGTTGGGATACAATCCTATTTTTATAAATCTCTGTCATTCTAAAGTTACTGTGGAAAAGAGAAATGGATTCACATGAGTTCTTATTTGCTGTTCTAGTGTTAGCATATTCACAGAAATATGTTTAAAACTCATTAATTTCTGTTCCACACAGATAATGGTTCTATGCAATTGCATTTCTAAGCATTGCAGCTATTGACAATTCTCTATTTCATGGTTCTTCTTGAAACATCAACTCATAGAGTTGTGAATTTGTGAAAATTGCTACTACCTTTGAATCAACATCATATCCTTTATAAAAATAGAAGAGCAGACAGAATTGTCCACTAACTAAGCTGTCATTGTTGAAGAGAATGGTTTGAAAAGCCTTCTAGCAATTGCGACACTGCAACTGCTAAAAAATAAGACTATAAAACCTACCGTGATCATTTAAGGCTGAGACCTGAATAGGAAGACACATAAGACATCTAGATATTGCAGAAATTGTGCTTGAGACCTGAAATATTGAGTTTTTACTACTGTTTTCTGTAGGCTTAATAATTCTAATTTAATTTATTAGGTGTATCACAGATCAGTTAGTAAAAGTCTAGTTGAAAATCAGATTCTTTACAGATTTACACTTGAAAAATGTACACATGCAATTGAAAGCAATTTTCAAATAAAATCCAGTTACTTTTGTGTATGCAAATTTCAGAATAATTGAACATTGATAATGAACAATTTTGTGTATATTTTACATATTAGAACACTTTAGTGAGTATGTGAAAAGCCTCATTTTAGGATTTTTTTTGTCCTAGAAAAGGATCAAATTTGACAATACAGAACAGTTTATAAAGTGTGATATAAGAGTGTGACAATATAAATTTTGATAGTAATGATGATGGCAAAAGAATTTTAGATGACTCTGCATCTGATTCAAAATTCATTGGAAAGAAATGTAAACTTTGCATTACTTGTTGGGTTTTTTACCAAGGTCATAATGAGCAGAAGCATATTTCATAACATTGAAAATAGAAGTGGCAGAAGAAGCTCTGAGGTTTACGTCCAGAGTAAAGAGAAACAAAGGACTCAGGGGGATTGGACTAGATGATCTTTTGAGGTCCCTTCCAATCCCTAATGTTCTGTGATTCTGTGATTCTGTGACTCAACATAGTGAATTCTTCAGAAAACTGTTGCTGTCATAACTACCAAGTGCAGTATGCACACAAAAGCAGAATGACTTGGGATGACGCATCTGTAAAAGTAGCATTTCTGAGATATCATTATGTCAGCTATATTTTTATTAAAATCTTAGCTTGAATGCATTTGTGAAAAGTATGAAATAAAGTTAATGTTCTGGCAGCTCTAAAAAACCCCACCTAATATCTAGTTTCTAGTAATTTAAGAATAGCAACATAAGAAACAGATGGCAAAATAGCTCAATATCCTTTGGAAAATCTTTCATTAACATTAAAAGCTACACCTGCTGAAATGTGTGATCTTACTTTAAATGTAGAAAAGCATTAATAAGAACATACAGCAATGTGGTTATATCTCTTAATTGATATACCCTAGTGGAAACAAACATGCTAATTAAGCGATTATCCTGATTGTAAGAGCCTAATAAGAATATACAGTGCTGGGAGACATTCATTTCTATTTCAGCAATCTCTTTAAAAATAATCATAGTAAGATACACAAAATATTTAAGTTATATAAAGGTAAGTGACTCATTACAGAGCACAGAATGAGCATAAAAGGTAAAGGACTGTAGTAGAGAAATTTGTGTCACAGAACAAAGTTACAGATTCAATTTGCTCTATAGAGTGTTGTGGGCAATACCAAGTAGTTTCTTTGATTTGACTAAGTTTGTCATTTTTCTACCCTTTAGACAGTGAAATTCATTACATTCAATGTATTTTCTGATGCATTTGATTTAAGGCTTTATTTTAATTCAGGTAGCAATCTAGAAATTTATTTCAATGTTCTTGTTCAAAGTTTCTACCACAACATCAATCAGGAGCTCTTTGTTCAAATTCTTGTGCTCCTTTGGGCTTTTGCAATAGCTTTCAATGAAATTTACCTCTATACTCAAACATGCTCCAGTCACACCAAAAACATTTCTTCAATTTTAGAAGTCTGGTACCGCCAGACTCAAGTAGCTGGCGGGTACAGCCAAATGAAGAAACTTTACAGTCTCAGACTCCTGGTCTTCAAAGACAGCAGATTCTGACAACAAAAAAAGTGTTTGTGTTCTTGACAACTTCTGGTCTACTTGTAACTCCAAAGAGAGAGAGGTAAAAAGAATGAAAATTCCATGGAAGTAGAAAATGGGGATAGAAACCAAAATGCTAACTATCTCTTCAGGAAAAAGCCTTTTTCATGGAACTGTAGACCATTTCCTCTGGTCAAATCTACCAAGAGCTAATAGCAACAAAGGTTTCCCTTGACTGAGGTGCGTACTTAGATTTCAACCATCCAGTTGCATACGACAAGATCAAAGTTTATCTGATTTTTAAGATTGCATGTCTAGATGTATTGAGTAGATGACAGATGCCTACAGGAAATTAAAAATGCTGTCACAGAATCATATAGCATATGGAATGAGGACTGGTACTGAGGATTACTTACCGTGATGCATTGGGAACTGCATTTGAAGATATGCTTGTTCCTAGAAGAAAGAAGAAAGAGTAAAAAAAAATGCAGTTATTGTTTATTTTTAATTAAGAGACTATTAAATCCAGTATTTTATAGGAGGTTGAACATACTACCACAAATTCAGTCTTAAACTCACATAGAACCAAGAGAATAGGTAAGTTTCTGCAATTATTGCTAACGATATTAATCACCTGCTATTAGAAAAAGAATCCAACAGCTAGCACAACATAACACTTCTGATAACAGTTTTATTCCTTACTATAAATAGAGGAAAATAAGTACAGCTCTACTTAGCCTTTTCTCTGGTAAGTGTCAACAAAAATTAAAAATATTTGTGTTTATATCCAGTACCTCACATAACACTTAGCACTTACCTTTGTGGTCAGGAGCAACAGAATTTCTCATTAGCTAGCATAAAATATACCCTTTTCTTTTTTTCAAGTTGAATGAATAGAGTAAGGCTTTAAGAATCCCAGCACTTTTATTTGGCAGCTCCTTTCCAGATCGACTCCAGTTGAACCCTAGGCTTTATAACTATGTGTTGCGAACCTCACGCCAATGCTTTCCTGAACTGCAGGAAGTCCACTTAGTACAGCCTGAGCTTTTGAGAATCTACTAGGAGCTTCTTTAAAATTTCAGGTACAATTTACTATAAAATGAGATCTGAGTCTTTGTATTTCTACTTAATTAGTATGGCATTTCTATCTGATTTAAGGGAAGTGGCGATAGATGAAAACACAAGCAGAATCTTACTATCTGGTTACCAGAATTGGCATATAGAATTTAAGATACACTATGTATGAGAGTGCAAAGATGTGGGATTACTCTCTGCTTGAGTAAAAAGGTGAAAAATCTCTGAACACAAAATAGTTTATGAATTGTCAGAATTAAAGGGAGTCAAGTAACAAAAATGCAGAACAGAAAAGAACCAAAGAACCCTCCCTGCTACGCCTTCCTGCTGTTCTGTAATTGCATATAAGACCTGCAGAAGTCCATAATAGCTTTGAGGATCCTTTTCTGAACTTAAGATCTGGAAATCTCCCTGTCAAATTTTTGCTTGTTTTCCTTAAAAGTTATTCAGAATACTGAGTGATCCGATTCTGTCAGTCATTCTTAATGTGCTTTTGTGTCCTAAATGTGTATTTCTCTCTCTAAATATATATTTACCTATACTAACACATGTGTATCTATAGGTATAGATATATGTATATATAGAAAGGTGAAGCTCTGAGAAGTTAAAGAATATACCATACTTATAATTTAGGAGTACTAAGCCAAACAATTCAGGAAAGAAAAAGTCCTATGGTTGCATGTGTGCTGAAAGTTTATGCGTTTCATTCCAGCCTGTTGCAATGTAAAATGTCTATGTCTTTCAGCATACTTAAAAGGCAGGGTTTGCAATGAGAGCACCACAGACCTTTGGTACATGTGTCAGTAGCAGGACAATGGGGCACTTGCTGTAATAAGAAACCCAATTGAAGAGACTTTCTGTACATCTGAGTGGAGGCACTAGAATTTTCAGTGTTCAGATGTAATTAGAAAACAGCTGTGAAGGAAAATAAATTGTTCCTGGTCATCAATGGCTAATTTACCACAATAAGAATAAAGAATGCAATATGACATCTTTGAAATGAGCAAGTAGTTGTTTCTCCTTTGCCTATTGTTTTAGCGTTTGTCTGTTTATTTGTCCTAGCTATCCTTATTTGCTCAGGACTACTCTTAAAATTCTTAGATTCTCCTAATTATACTTAAGTCTTGCTGAGCTGTAAAAAACTCTTTTACAGAATTCTTTAAGGTGATAATTTGTGATTCATGAAGGAATAGTTGATCAAATGCTAATAAATTACTCTGTGATGGTTTCATAACACAAGACTTGTTAAATGAAACATTTTGTATCCCATCAATGAAATTGCACACTTACTATTAAGTATTTGACCCATCAGAGGACTAAAGTCTTCAGTTTCTTTGTCCTGATCTTTGGAGTGTCTTTGGTTATTGGAATACACCTGTATTCCAATACACTAATTTTCTTTCTGTTGACATTACCATGAAAAGGATAGAAGGTGAAGAGAATTGTGTCTGTCACTTAGTGGGAGTAACAGATTGCAGGAGGAACCTCTGCAATCCAAATCATGAGATCAAATTAAAATGAGTTTGAATTCTGGCAGGAAAATACGAGTTTTAAGTTATTATTATTTGTATTATAGCAGTGCTGTTAATATTGATTTAATCTTACACAATGGCAGAAATTGAAATGCCAAGAGTGATAGCTGTGCTGAACTTCTTTGAGATGTAAAATGTTCTGATGTTTGATTAAAACACCCTTGATTCAGTTGTTTGTCTTATGCTGCACTGTAAATCTAATCTCTTGTTACACGATTTTGATCCTAATTTACATGGGATTTGAGGTGGGAAGGCAAAATGCACCTATTTGCAGCAATATTCCCCATGACCCCTTGTTAGTTTGAGGGAACGGTCACTGAGAGAGAGAAACGCTCCAGTGAGTGTTTGTTACAGGAGCCCATACAACTCCTTAGGGCAAAATCCAACCCTGCTTTTGGTGTGTGTTTGTGTAGTGCTTAGCCCAATGAGAATCTGATCAATAATTTGAGCCCTGAGGAGGTACTTCTGTGCAGCTGACTATTGAGACAACCATGTTAACAGCTCTCTGAGAGCAGTCCAGGAGCAACACTGTGCCCATTGCGTTGTGCTGCTGTTGCAAGGGCTTCCTGCTTTGACAGAGGTAGCAGCTGCCAGCACCGAAGCACTGGCTATCGGTGTTAACACCCAGCTGCATGGTGTAAAACTGCACTCACCTCTGGAGGGCAAGTGCTTGTGCTGCAAGTGTATCTTAATCACATTTTTTGCCTTTCTTCCTCTGTCATCAGGGCTGGTGTACAGACCAGGGGCTGTGATTCTGCCTTCAGCCCTTAAGTCAGATTGCAGGGACTCAGACCTGGTTCTACTTTGTGTCACTGTTTTATAAATTAACTTGTTCATTTAATGGCTGTAGACAAGACTCCTAAACACAGACATTCCGAAAGAAAAAGATAGTTAAGTACAAAGGTGCTAAAAGCACCTTGTAGAATAATAATAAGGATCTGCAGCTCCCATATTTCTTTGGGGAAAAAAAAGGCAAAATATATTCACATTTTCAGAAATAGTCTGCCATGACTGTGCAAACTATGATGAGGTTCCTCCTAATTTACACCAACATACATAAAATTAAATTAAAGTTCAAATGGTTTCACAGATTGAGTAATTTATCTCCCTGTGGCAGCACCAGAGTCAGACCAGGCAGACAGAGACCAAAGGTTGCATCATTCAGCAGTTCCATAACCTCCCTTAAACAAATCTGGTGATCTCAGTCCTGTTCCCAGGGAATAAATGTTTCCTGACAATAATCAAGCAAACAAACAAACAAATAAATAAAGAAGTGTCATCACAACTGACATGTTTTCTGATAAGTCTCTATAAAGAGGTCAAACAGTAAGGCCGAGGGCTGAAGGGACACAAAGAGCAAACTATTACACCTTCTAGGCAGTTTCTCAAGTTTAGGATAGTTAATGAGGCAGCAGGATGGCAGGGCAGGTGGTGGAGCTGTCCCCAGTTCTGTTTTAATGACCAATATAAGGGTCATATGGACATTTATAGACAATGAATTTGCATGGAAATTCTTTTCAAGCTGAAAACTCAGCAGAAAGAATTTTCCTAAATGAGTGAAAAAAGCTATATGAAATGCTCAGTATGAGATGAGTAAATTGTTTACCTGACTGGCAAACTATGGGCTATCATGAAGGTTAAAAACCCAGAGAGTGCATTTTTTGTGGGAACAGTAGTGGCTTTGGGAGTGTGAACAGGTGATGAGCAGTGGCAGAAAGTGATTCTCATTTGCAGAATTTGAAAGATAATTTATTAAGATAGTGTTTTGCACATTAAAAATAAATTTTCAACAGAAGAGAGTAAGAAAGAAGAAACACTATCCTGATGGCTTGCAGTTAAAGGTGCAAAGAAATAAAAGTGTTCAAACGTATATGATATGGAATGAAGCATTTAGAATTTAAAGAGCGAGCAGCAAAGAGAGTAACCAAGAGACAAGATACATGAAAGTCTGGATGGGTTAAATAAAAAGGAGGCTACTGAGCCAAGCAAAGATTTTAAATGAAATGTAGAATTTAGCCTTAACATTTTCCTTGATCCTTACATCCCACAGCATGGCTTTATTTCCAACATTAGAACAACTAATGTGCCTATCTAAAAGATATATTGCTGCTTGTCATACAATTAGTAATGCAGGGGAGGAATGGTAATAGTTGAGCAACAAAATTTGAAAAATCTTGACATTCTAGAACAGAGACACAGCCCCAAACTATGGATTCATCCATACTATTTCTTCTTCTTCCTGTGTGTTTTAGACCTCTGAGCCTTTTGCAGGTGACAACGTTAAGATTCCAGAAAGGCACAGGGGGGGCATTGAAATTCCCTGCAAACTCTGAATCTCTCTCCATTGATTGGTGTGCCAGTCCACGATGCAGTCATGCACAGATGTTTCACAACAGCAGCAGCAGGTTACAGAGCTCTAAAAATATATGGGTTTAATTGAAAAGAAATGTAAATGTTTTAAGCCCTTTATTTAATGTCACAGCTTCCTTTTTGGCATTAAGCTGTGGTGGTTGTAGCTAAAAAGTGGCTTACTCTTTTTGGAGACTACAGTTGACTCACATGAAATTTGAAAGGGGCAAAAAAAGGAACAGAAAACATGGCATCTGAAAAATTGTATAAACAGAAGAAGAAGGGGGAAAGCAGACACTTGAGAAATTTTTCAAGCATGATTCTCTTCTTGAAGTCTGATTTAAAGGTTGCTTAGCAACAGTGGCAGTAACAGCTGGGACACCCTTGATCTTGTTGTGTAAACTATTAAAAATAGGTGATGGAAAGTGGCACCATGGAAACAATGACAATTCTGAAGCAGGTGTCTGCAGTGCTTCTTTTGAGCTTAATGTCAGAAGTGTAAATTACAGAATTACTTTCTCCCTTTAATCTGAATTTTTAGGAAAGAAGGCATCTCTATATCCCCAAAATTAAATAAGACTAAAGATAACATTATCCTATTCTGTGCCATTGACTTTTGATTACTGCTGTATACAGTTTCTTGTCAGAAGACTTAGAGAATCTTCATTTCACTAAGGTCATTTCACTCTAGTGAATTACTGAAGCAGTCCTTTAGCAAGGAGCATAACTGGTATTTACAGTATTAACCTCAGCTATGAAAGGATCATAACCTTTATTTCAGCTGGACAGTTTAGCTAAAGCCTCACCCCGTATTACTATTATTAAAATCATAATCTGAAAATGCTTACCTTTTATGGGGCTAATAATCATAGCTAGGATTAATAAACATAGACAATTGAATCAGCAAAGCTCATTCTAAAAGCATTCAGAGGCCCAGGGTCAAGATTTTTTTAATACGACTAGTAAATCTGGAGCATGCAGAAGAGGAACAATTCTCAGAAACAATAATTGTCTGCCCTTTGAAACAGGCTCCTTTTAAGGCTCTTAAATTCAATGTCCATGTTAAAGTAAGCAAAAGTTCTTTAAAATCATGGAACAATATCTTTTATTAGGTTAAGAATATTAAATGCGAATAAACCACTCAGCATTGCTAGTGATATTTGTATGCATTATTAACTTAAAATATTGCAAAAGAGAAAAATTATCCCTGGCCAATGGCATAGATTTTTAATTTAGATTTTTTTTAATTATTTGTAATGAGAAGTAAACAGGGTCAAATATAAGAAAAGACTCATAAGTCTATGTCATTTTGACATCTCTCTCCTTATTCTGTCATAGGGGTACTTGCATTTTGATTGATTAATAATCACCAATTGCACAGTTGAAATGAAGAACTGTCTGGAAAAAGAGCATAAGGAATTGTCTATCTGGTCAATAAAATGGTAGCTATGAACCTAGGTAACAACCACGTAGGATATTCTGACTGACTGAAACAATTCCATCTCTTTACTGCAATAACGGTGAAGAATGTAGCTTCATTTTTTAACACAGTTTATGAAGCTGAAACTATTGTCTCTTCTGAGAATCCTTCCTGC
>NW_010193152.1:48211-72732 GCF_000695765.1 Mesitornis unicolor
GAAATTTGTATGTTGCTAAAGCAGTATCTTGTATCAGTCTTGCTTATGCTTACCTTGGAATAGAGAAATTAGGAACCGGAATGCATAATTTTGCTATTATGTTGTATTGCACAGTACTATTATTAGAAGATATTCTGAATCTCACACTGAAACAGGCTAGAGCTGACATATAATGGCATTGCTTCCCAAGGAATTAACTTCTACTGCAACCTGGCTGGAATGTAAACTGTGGGTATAAACATACTTTTCAGTTTACAGCAAATCTGATAGAAACCTTTATTGAATTCTTGGTTGGGTCAGCAAACCAACAGCACAGGGTAACGCGAAAACTACAGACTGTTTCTTCTAATTTAATTTAGTTTTACATGCTTTCATACATTGTTAGACAACAATTACACACAGAGGTACATTCAAATAGTCGAACTGACACTGGACTGTATTTGAAAGAACATAATAGTATTAAACCTTTGTGCTCAGCACACACATTTCTTCAAAGACTCTTCTGTAGTGTGCCAGAATGAGCCAAGCAGATAGATCTGTCTTCCTGACCTCCATGAATTAAGCTAAGTGCCAGAATTGACTTCACGGAGGTCTGTTCTTGACAATAGTATCATAGAAGCCATTCTGCAATAATCTAGAAACATTGAATTATTTATTTTACTCAAATTATTTTATGCACTAATGTATTTGATTTCATTTGTCCTTCCCTATATGAAAATCAGCTTGTCCTCTGCAATTTAGATGAATGGGGAGTTGTCAAAATATGTAGGATTTATTTTCAGTGTTCCATCATTTGGTTCTTATTGGTAGCAGCTGATTCACAAAGAAAACCACTTCAAAAAGTTTTTTTGGGGGGAATTTAGGTAACAAGGCTTATTTTAATTTGTTGCATATCCAAAGGCTGGACTGGCAGCTACCAGATGGGGATGTGGAAAAGAGACTGCTTTCATTTAATCTGGGTATTACTCTACTTTAAAAATCATCTGAAGTCAATGGAATTACCTAAGGAATAACATAGTATAAAGCAATATAATAACCCTTATGGATTAACAAAGCTTTTCAAAACCTACATCAGATACTGAGAAGTTATCATGGAATTTGTTAAAGATATTCTTCAAGAATTTCAGGGAAAATAAAACTTGCCATAGGTATGACTAATCTATGTCTTCTTGTATTTATTATACCAAAGAATTCCTTGAGTTATGCCAAGAAAAACTATGCCAGCTTAAAGGCTTTACAGTATCAAGGCATTACAAGTTGCCTTTACTATTTGGTGCTGTCCTATATTTTTTGAGATTCCTGAATTTCTGTATGCACAGATACATTTTACTCTAATAATAAGAGCCATTATGGTAGGATATCACAGGCAATGACCTGCATTTTAAAGAAGAATTCACAGTTAGGAAAATATTGTAGAACTACACCACTAGTGTACTAAAGCACTAGAAATCCTTAAGCATCTAACAGTAACAGTCTAAGTTACGTTATTTAGTAAAGGAAATTTTTCAGCTAATGTTTTCTCATAAATGTATCCTCTCCATTGGAAGACTTAGAGGGATAAATCCAGGGAAGAGATAATCCCAGTGTTTCTATTATTAGCTAAATGTTTCTTCAGATTCTTTTACACTGTTTGCTAATATTGTGTTTTTCTGGGGAGTAGTACTTTAGATCGATATTTTTCCATATCTTTTTTTAGGTCTATAAAAACCTGTTTTCTTCCTTTTTCTTTGTTTACCACTTGCACAGAAAACCCAAGTATGTAGGAGATAAAAACTTTCTGGGATCAGTCCAAGATCAGTAATGAAACATCGCAGGAACTTAGGACCATCATGGATCTACTGGTAGGCTCTACCAATCCATTCTGAGCACAAGGTACGTCTGGTTTCTTCTCTAACACACATATTAAAAAGCTCTACCACAACAGCACAATTCACTGAACGAGGTTTTATTTATTTGAAGAAGCTGGGGAGAACAACTAAAGCTACAGAGGTCCAGCGTGTTGCTCAACGTACTACTACAATGGTCTATGATATTCACGAAGGAAAAAATAAGGGCAGTGTAATCCTGGGCTATGTGGTGAGGCTGAAACATACTCTAATTGATCACCTTGTCTAGTAGAAGAGCTGCCTGGAGGCTTTTCAGGTGGATTGTGAGACTACGAAATCTTTAGCTCAGCTGTTCTCTTCTGTGTTTGTATAACATCAAGCATTAAGACCCTTCTGATTCAGAGCTGCACTCTTCAAATGAAATAAAACCAAAATAGTCACAGTATACATAGTGTTCCAAATCTTCCCATATCGCTCCTCCACTTTGGCAATGCTCTTGTCATTAGCCATCTTTTTCTTTCTTGTACTCATAAAACTGATAACGAAGGTGGAACAGTAAGGGAATGAAGAGTCCTAGAAAGAACACTATTCATATTGTCGTCCAAAAAATTGTGCACCTTCACCTGATCCCACTGAGCAGTTTAGGATGCAGGGGAACAAGGGCTGCTCTGCGTTTTGGGGGGTTAGAGATGGCTGCAGGGCTGACCTGCCTCTGCATGCTGCCACCTCAGGTATCTGTAGGTTTTCGAGGTCAGTCTGGCCAAACCCCAGCCAGGGCTTGAATAGCATCCCAGTGCCACAGGGAGAGGGTACCTGTGGAGGTTCTGAGGTAGGGGCTGGTCCAGTAACATCTATGGGTGCCCTCAGGGCCCTGACACATATCTTCTCTATCAAGAGAGAAATTTCCCATCCACATATCAGTCTTCTCTCCCCATCCTCCACTCCCTCTCTTCCAGCCTCTCTGTCTTTATTTGCTCTATTCAGCATTTTCAGGATCTGCATATGAGGCTGTTTTCTGTACATGCTAGCAAATAAACATATGGAGCAGCCCAACAAGACCATGCTCTTGCTGATTTCACTGCCTGCTGGGCAGTATAATGAACTACCAAATAAGCTGTTTGCCAGCAATATTTTGAGATTAATGATTTTTTAAAAAGCGCCTAAGAGTGGTAATACAAGAGTTGAAAACTGGACTAACCATATTCCATACTTCTCAGAAGAGATGTATTATATTTTTGCTATGCCTTGACAGGTATCTTCCCACCAGGACTGCAGTTTGCAATGTAGAAATTAATCAGATGTTCAAGATAATTAAAAACACATTTCTAAGTGCTTTTGGGAAAGAGATTTGGAATGAAAGAACAAGTTCTTAAATGGACTTACAGACAATGATTTTACAGTTCAGTTCCCCTCAGCATCCCTATTAAAATGAATCTTAAAGTTACTTTCAGTCTGCTTGCAGATTTATAGTATCAACAAAATAATTATGAACACTTTTTTTCTCAAATGAAATGCACATTCAAAATTTCTTTTGTCTGGGAGTTTGTTTTGTTTTGCTTTGTTTTGTTTTGTTTTCCCCCCTCAGCAACATTTAAGATAGGGGTCAATGGAAATTAGAATAATTTATTCACAAAGAAAAGAAAAGCATGGAGGAAAATGAGGGAGTTTCATGAGAATGCATTGAACAACTAGATGCAAACATGTGCAGTGGAGATTCCTTTTCCAGAGGGATACTAAGACTACTACCAGCCTCAGAAAACCTAACTCAGTAGGCCTCCAGCAATACATCTGTGACCTGGAGCCCATGAGCCAGCAAAGAGCCCAAGAGACCTTTGACAAGATAGAGCTGTGTTTCCCTTCATGTTTGCACAAACTATGGAAATTATGAATAAACTATGGAGGTTGCCTGAGAACTTCACCCCATCCTCCCAAAAGATAAGAGTAATTTCCCTTGCTTTCTCCTTATTTTGTGTGTTTTCCCAATGAAAGGAACAATTGGAAATACTAGATGGATTTGTTTCCAAAAACCTTCTAAAGTTCATGTGACTAATTTAGAGAAAAAAATCCATCCTTTGATAGTTTTTCACTGAGAAGTTTATGCCTTTTTAGTGCCCTCATATCTGAAATCAAAATATATGCCATCCTGATTAGTCCAAGAAAGGGAAAAGAAGTGGGACCTTTCAAACACAGCAGAGCAAATTCTACTTTCAGCAATATTATACAATTTTGGCCACATGTTACATATTTAGTGAAAAGATTTCTTATTCATCTACTTGGGTATTTTTTAATTTTATTTTTTTTAATAATATCTCAATCTTTTCAAGGCTCACTGTCCCTTCTGGCACTGGAACTACATAATACTGAATATGTGTGACACCACATTAATTTCCATAGCAGGGGATTAGGATATTACAAACATGGGATTAGGTCCACTTGAAGGATCAAAGCAAAAAGTGAGGTGAGATGTGAAGAATAGACCTTTTTATTTTTATGAAGCAAACAAATATCCAGGATAATAGGGTAAAAAAGAAAGCAACTGGCTAAGTGACTATTTGTAATTTAACCTGAACTCCTGATCCATGAGAATATTGGATTTTACCTGATATATTTTTTACAAGTAGAAAAATTCTGAGTTTGTTTTCTTTTGTTTTCCAGTGCAGCAACATTATTCATACAGGAACCAATACAGAATCTGAAAAAATATCCTGGGGCCATTTTCATACAATTTAACATCTTGTATTCATGTGCATCAGGGAACAGCTACACTTGCCATTCACGTTGCTAAGTTATTGCAGTACATCTGTGGTTGATTTTTCCATTGATGCTAGAGCACTGTATAATTAGCAGTGAACAACTTATTCCATGAATTCAACCCCATTTTCCTCTTTGTAGAATGTCCACAAATAGATAAAAACTTATCCTTTATTCTGTTTCACTGTACAGTGAAGAGATGCTTTCTTTTTAAACTCTGAAGGTTTGTAAGTATTGTGCTGCAATTATTCAGTAATTGAATTTGGTTAGAAATGAGTGTTTGATAATTATGATTTTTTACCTAATTGCCATAGTCTTTTACTATTTAATTCAAAAAGTGTTACAATTTCAGGATGAGAGATTCATCTGATACAAACTGGCATAAATTTGTTGAGTTTAAGAGAGAAAAAAAACTGAAGTAGCATATTACATGTAGAGACACTGTGGACAAAATAGAAAAATGCAAAAGTAAAACCCATTGAGTCAAAAAAATTCACTTTATTTCTCTGCAAGAAAATGTTCAGAAATATCCCCCAACTTCCTGAAAAGAGGTTATGGTTTACTTTTTAGTGGAATCACTGGTTCATTAATCAGGAGTCTTGACAAAGCCAAAGAGCTCTAATTCATTCATAAAGATAGGAAGAGATATGATTTTTAGATTTCTTTTTCACATTGCTTCCCTTTGTTAAGCCGCACCAAATCTTATCTTTTTTGTTGTCCAAGCGGTCATCAGTTTTGCTTTCACATTTGAACATGACAAGTCAAACCACATGCAAAAATGTCTCATTTCACAGGAAATTTCCATAGCAGGTCAAAAACATGTGTTTTTAAACTTAAAAGTATTATATATGATCTATCTTCATATGTAAACACTGCTTTTCTTGAAGATGAAAGCAGATGCTTGTCTATCACATACTCAGAGAAAGCAAACTTAACAATTAATCCGTTTTAACTACTTTTTAACTTTATGTCCAGCTGTAGACATTACCAAGAATTCTCAGGTATTCAATGTTTAGCTGGCGGATATTATGATGAGGGAGGCTTCTCTCAGGGAGAGTGGGATGAGCAACAAAAGTGTTTCTCCAGACTGATAGGTTTACATCAGTTCCTTGTAAATGACTATGCATGAGTGGAAAATAATTTTTTTAAATAGCAGTGATTCAATATGCACCACAAAGTATCCATTTAAGAGTTTAGAGTACTTATTGCAGTTAAGGAATCAGCTTAGATATAAACAAAGTGAATGAAGCACAAATGGAGTTCTCTATTCGTCAAGACTAAAACCCAATCCCTAAAACAATCAGAACATCTGCCTCAACTCTCTGCAAACTTGCTAAACAAAACCTGCATTTGAATGAACTTTGCAAACCAGAGTCACGTACCATGAGTAAATTAAAAGTAGGTATACAGTGTCAACTCATGACTGACAGTACCACCAGCAAATCTAATTGCGTATGGAGCTTGAAAATCTCACTGCCGCATTCTTCATTGAAAATAATTATGTGCCCTCTGGGCTGTGCACTCTAGGCTGCAGAGTCCGGAGAGCTTAAAATTTGGAAGAGGAAAAAAAAACAACCAACCAACCAGAAAAAAAACCAAACAAAAAAGCCCACAAAAAACCCCAACCAAACAAACAAATAAAAACCCACCAAAAAAAAAATAAAAAGAAGAAAAAAAAGCAAGAAAGAATAATTGAGAGCATTTTCTTGACAGGCATATTTATCCGAGCTCACAGCTCAAGATTAATCCAAAAGTGCATAGAGGCAGAAGATTAAGGAACTAAAGACAGTCTTTATTCCTTGCTGAATTTTATTTTTACTTTGAAGCTATTTGAAGGAATATGTCCATAATATTGCTTTCTGTCAAGCACAAGACATTGTTCATGAAACAGATGTCCAATACATTTGTATCAACTGTGCAGAATGAAAGCTATATTCTCACAGAAGCTGCAGAGGAATTTATTATATGTGAGTAAGACATAAAAAAAAATCCCATTTGCCTTGTTTTGAAGCAGTGCTAGAATTAAGGCTATATTTATACTGAGAATGGCATGAGAATTTTGATGGAACTTAGCATTTGTAAGGGGTTATCAAGCAACAAGAAAAATTCCTCATCTAAATTTGAAAGATTCAGGAATCATACAAAGCATGGGTACTCTAAGTAGGCACTATAGCATAAGAACAGAAAATTTTAAATTTACTAAGTGTTAAGAGTTTGACCTTAAAATATGAAAGAGACATTCAGTCAGTCAGTCAGACAGCAGAAAAGTGCTCCAAAGAGATTCATACAGCCTTACATTGCACACTGAAAATTTAGTTTAATAAAGTATTGATGTATACATATAATGATATATACAACTAAAGGGTTCAATGTACAACACAATGTATCAAAATATTTGCTGCAAACCAGAAATTATCTGCTTAGTTCTAATGTTGCACTGGTGGATTTCCAGTTATCTAAGTTCATTTTTTGGCATAAGATTTTATGGCTAAATTTACTAAAAAAACCTCAACTGTTTTCATCTGAAAGAAAAGTAAAATTGTAGTATAAAGGAAGCATCTCATGTACATTGCCAAAAAAAAATGAAACAGTCTCTGAAGGGAACGAAGACTTAAGAAACAAGAGAGAAAAATTGCTATAAATAATGCAATAACTTAGACATGCCAGAGAAAGAATAATTTTCTACTCATTCAGGAAATCAAAAATACCTAAAGGAAGACATTGATTATGGTAATGGAAAACACACAAGAAAGATAAGCCCCAGATGACTTTAAGGACCATATAGATAAAGGTAAGTTATAGAAAAAGATTTATGGAAAGTGAAAATATATAGAAACATCACAATGTGTCTTGAGTCTACATGGGACCAGACTTCTACCTTGCACTGCTTTTCAAAATTCATCACAGCAAGACTACTGCTATTCACAGCGTATTATTCTTGTCCTTACATAGCTATTCTGAAGCAGTTTATACTTAGTTCTACAATGTCCTAGAAAATCAAGAGATTTTTGGAAATGGCACAATTTAGCACAGACTGTCTCAATATGACATGAAAATGATCCTTTCGTCGAGTACTTTCTCATTTAAACTACGTCATGCAAAAGAAAGGAGAATTTGTGGTTTTAATATGGAAAAGAGATTCAAGGATGAATGAAACACCTACATGTTTGTGTGTGTTAGATTCTTCAAACAAAATGCAGAATTTCTCTAGCCAAGGTGCAAGTTATGATCAACTTTAAGGAATGATAAATGCTTCTGCTAAATCAGCGGAAACAGAATTTCACCCCATACAGTGCCAGAGCCTCTCTCACAGTACAGTGATAAATAGTTGCTTGAAAAGACCAGATATCCAAATATTGACTGTTGCGAAAGTAAACTGCTTATGTACAACACAAATCAGGGATCAGAAGCACAGCAGCAACTTTGTTGTAAAATACTCATAGACAATCTTTTAAGAAAAACAGTACTGTATGCAAGACACTTTGCAATTGCTTTTGGAGGACGAAACATATAAGAAGGCTGTGCTATTTCTCTGCCTCAGGTGTTGTAGATCAAGAACAAGGAAACCTCTTAGACAAATCAAACATCATTTATTGCTGTTATCTGGAATCGAACCCAGCAACCTCAGAAATTATTTCTTATCCAAGCTCTGTAAACCTTTCTAATTCAGTGGAAACAAAAGCCAAATGGTGGTGATGTATTTGGAGTCATGTATTTTGATGTCAGCATCAGATGTTCTTCCCAATCCTTGGAGCACATTTTCAGAGAGCACACTCTGTCTACGATTGTCCCTGATTCAGAAGCAGGCAGCCAAACAATATTTGTCTAGACCCTGATGAGAATTTTAATATCTAAAGTAAAAGTAAGAGCATAAAATTATTTCATTGCCTCACATAAGGTGGGTACATACTACTGAATTACCAGTATTTTGTGTTGCCAATATCTCTTCTTTTAACTGTATACACATATAAATGGCCTTCACAATTCAGAAGATTGATATTTAGGACTTGGAATGTCTCTACAAGTACATCTGGCTTGTGTAGCACCATCTCATTTCATCTTCTTTACAACTTCAGAATCTCATGCAATGTTTCTTAATAGCTGTAATAAAGTGGCTCCATGCAAGAAAGTGACAAAAGTGCATTCTGCCAGGAAACAGAAGGCAACTTTTGCCTGTGTTACCTTTGAAGTACTCTATACACTGAGCAACTGATAATTTTCTTGGCATATGCTTTATAGCCTTCTGCCAACTTTGGATTTTCATGTCAGACCACAGCAAAAAGTCCATTATTATGGCTTACAACCAATGTAGGAAGTACTGTAGCAAGAAAATATATGTGAGGAACAATGAAAGTGTGCTGCAGTGGAAGTAAAAAATGACACAGTGATTTAAACAAGACAGACTGATTCAATAGCAGTCAAAATGGTCCTAACTTAAATATTTAAGACACAAGATCTTGCATTAAGCAGTAGATACTTTCTCTCTTAGTTCAGGTTTTGCATAACCTTTCCCATGACCGATAAAATGTTCTTTTTGTTGGTTTATTTTTTCATCTTTTTTTTTTTCCTCCTGAAAGTAAATGAATACACTGTCATTTAGTTCTAAGGTTGTGCAAATTCTACCCAGTTAACTAGAAGTAAATAGTTTGTCTGGTATTTTTTATAGAAGCCTAAACATATGCATATCCCTTGGGATCTGTCAGTAATTAGTTTGCCACTTAACAACAACAACAACAAAAGCAACTCAAATGAGAGTTCTCCTCTAGATGGAAAGTGTAGTGACCATAGCTATTAGCTGCTCATGTTGCATTATGCAGAAGAAAAACTTATGCACAACAGGTTTCCTAAAGATTCCAGCAGCTAAAAAGTTGAAATTATGTCTGAAAATTAAATCTACAAAATACAAAGTGTAGTTTTTAAATACTGGCTATGGCAATGAATCTTGGATATTCATAGAATCATAGAGGTAGTTTTCAGTCTAATGATTCACATAGGTCGGCATTTTTTCTTTCTAGAAAAGGAAAAGGATTAGAGACATAGATAGAGACACTAATACTTACATAAAAATAAGATTTCTCTTACACTGGTAGTCACAAATGGACAGTGTTTTTCTTACCAAACCAATTGTGAATCAGATAAAGGATGATAGGAAAAAACAACAGTAAAATTAATTAAACAAACAAAAAGATAATATAGATGGACATGGGAAAAGGAAATTGTAACACAAAAAAAAAACCAAACCCAAACCAAACCACCTCTGCTTAGTATTGAAGTAGAACCAGCTCTGGCAGAAAGTACTTGATTTCCTAATTCTGTATTGCATGAAAAATTGTTTCAGAAGGAGAAATATTCTAAAGCAAGATACCAGGAAAAAAAAATAACAGTATGTTGTAGAATTTAGCAATATTCTCTCAGGGTAGTTGCTTGCATATGTGACAGCATCATGCAGGTTGCAAAATACTGATCAATTTAAATTACTATAGATACTTTGTCTTGAAATCTCGTATTTTTTCACTGTGGCTGAATTTCAGGGAAACAAACAACTTATAATGACATTATCATATATAATTATCATATTCTTATTTTTGTCAACCAACAATGATATAAAATTTCTTTTGAACCAAGAATATAATATGCTTTTTTAAAATATAAGGTAGGTGTCAGGGTTTCAGAGGAGTTTCTTGATTTAATATGGTTAAGAAAATGATTTATGAAGAAATTTTCAAAAATAGTCAAACAAGAGACAAGTGTTATTAATGAAGAAAAACTTATGTTTAAAAAATAAAAATATTCAAAGAACATATATTTCAAAGCTAATGTCAACTAAGCCTATGACTGCAGACATCCTATAATTGTTTTTAAATCTATCAGTCCAATAAGATTATTATTTTAAAATAAAAATAGTATATTTAGCAGAGGTTAAAAGGCTTAATAAACCAAAACTAGGACAAATTCTTCAGACAATTAAATAATCTTCACTGTCATACAGCAACATACCACTAAATACTTTTATATACCAAAGTGCTCCACTTTCAATTATTTACTGATTCTTTTAAAAGCTAGAGTACACGCATGATACTGTACTTATTAAACAGAATGCTGAACCCAAAAAGTTAACTAGATAAAGCAGCACTGATACTTTGAAAATTGTTATCTGTTTAGTTTTCTGGAAGTCCCAGCAAAATAACTGAGATGTGAGTTTTCTGCCACAAGAAACAGAAAGAGGTGTCCCTTAGTTCCAAAAGGCAAAACCCCACTGATCTCATGTCTGAGATCCATATTCAAATGACTTTCATTTAGTATCAACTAAAGTGTTGTTAATTGGGCCTTTCAATTTATAAATTAGGGGATAAACTCAAAAGATTCTGAACAGTACTGTGTACTACTAAGAACTCTGAATTTTCAATGGAATTGAAGGAAAATGTCAACTTGCAGCATCTATTCCCAAACTAAAAACGGAGGTAAGACATTTAGATTTCTGTACATATAGTCAAAAACTATGTTCCAGCTTATATACTTGCTTGTGCTCACTCAACTTAGAGGAAAGCCACAGCTGAGTGATTTGATTTCCTTCTTCTAAGAATAACTACTACAGACAACTAGAGCATAGAATGCTGCAGTATCCACTTACACCTACCTGAATAGGCACAGTATTTTCATTCACTCTCTGTGCTGTATCTAGCAATCTTTTGAATGTTCAATGTACATTCCAGACCATTCAGTACAAAAAGATTGTGAAGTTAAATCAAACAGGGAAGCACTTTTTTCCCAAGGTAAAAATGTCTGCAGATAACAGTTTTGTTAGGAAAATTATAACTAATTCAGTTGCAAGTATCTTCTCCAAAATCAAACAGTAAGAAAAGCATCCTAAATAATTCATAATTTCATAATAGTTATAGCAAAGATTACATCTTTTTTATACATTAAATGTTTGTATTCTAATAGTACTGTATAGAATTGAACTGATTGCACCTGTTAGTCATACAGAGTGCCGGAACAGTATGCAGTATTTCTTCCTTAAATTATTGTAAACTATTTTTATATTGTACACATTTTAAAAGAATGTCCAAGCACTATAGTGTATGAGTATGTATTTGTATGACTTTAAATAAAATACGCAAAGTGCTTGTTCAAAGATAGAGATAAGAACAATTTCCAACCTGGAATTGATCTATATAGGATTATTCTTTTTAATATTTAATTTGCAACTCTGGTGAGTAAAGAGATTTCATAAGGCAAAAACATCACGTGGAGTCATCTATCACCCATTTGTGTTATGTTTTATATAATGATTGTTTTCAGAGTTTGATTAACCAGTCCCATTCTATCAGTATAAGTCTTCAATATTAAAATATACAACTAATATTGGCTACAAACTTTTCTTTCTAGAATCTTTCAAGGAAACTAGTGAAAAGAATGGAGTGTAAGCAATGGAAGGCAGAAATTTGTTTCCTAGGAAGAGAGTAGAAATCACTGACTATTGATCATAGGCATAGGAAAATTGATCAGCATCTTCTAATTAATAATCTCTGTTGTATAAAAGTGTACTTTAAGAAGAAGAAAGATTCTACAAAAAGACAGTTGCAGAAATTAAAGAGAATTAAAAAATGTAATCTCTAATGTTTGGAACTATAACTATGGAGGAATGATGATTTTTGGACAATATTAAAACCCTAAATTAACTCCTTAAATTTGGGCTGTGATGGATTAGAGATTAGAAGAAGGAAATTCATAATAAATTTGAAATTAAACCACACATGGACTTTAGTTGACATTTCTGATACCAGTTATTTCTGCTATTTTCAGCACAGGAAAAAAATTTGTCAGTGTTTTAAAATTTCCAGCCTACCTGAGCTCAAGACATTTAGTATAAGTCTATTAGACTATATATTTAAACTAAACTTGAAATGAGTATAAATTTAAAATAGTATATGCACTAAAATAAAAGATGTTCCAGGGTCTTCGATACATATTCTATGGATGTAAGGTCTAAATGTTGGTAGTGACAGAGCAAGGGACAACAGTTTTAAATGTAAACAGGGTGGATTTAGATTGGATATAAGGAAGACTTTATAAATGTGGTGAGACAGTAAAGCAAGTTGCCCAGAGAAGAGGTGGGTGCACCACCAATGGAAGTGTTCAAGGTCAGTGTTGACAGGGATTTGAACAACCTGACCTCATGAAAGGTGGTCCTTCCCATGGAAGGAGGGTTGAACTAGGTGACCTTTGAAGATGCTTTCTGACCCAAAATATTCTGTGACGCTATGATTCTATGATTTCTTTTTTTGTGTGTGTCATAAAGTAGTTCTGTGATTTCTTCTTTAATATGTTTCCAAAAATCTGGATAATAGCATTTACCTAGAATACACATTGTAGTTCTAAACACATTAAAGATCATGAAGAACATCACTACAAGGACAGTGGGGCCATGTCATGTATATTATACAGTATTTCTATTGCAATGACACTTCAGGAAAACTTTTATAGAAATAGGTTAAAGGATGCAAGCTATGTAAGCAGAAAAAAATTATCTGGTTTCGGATATATGCCTGTTTTAGCAGGACTGTCTTATAGCCTGACCCTCCATTTAAGAAGGGCTTGGGCTAAATTTGATTTAAATTAAAAACAAACAAACAAAACCAAAACAAAAAGGGATGAAAATTCAAGGCCAAGGCATAGCTGTGCTCCTATCTGGAATGATTTAACAACTGCTAGCGGGCTTGCTGCAATAGATAGACTTTTCCAACTTTAGTCTGGGGCTTTCAACACTCTCCCATCTCCCACATTCGATTGCTTTCTATGAGATGAGGAAGGGTGTTTCTGACAGCACCTTTTGATTTAATTTTGTACTGTTGGGCAACAACATATCAGCTGTACTGCACCCCTGGTGGATTTGTACAGGCTGGGGGATATGGCAATATCCTATTGGATTTTTTGCTATCATAGGCAGGATGCCAGACACAGCAGAGAGAATTAATTATTAACAGCACTGCTATCTTTCTAACATAGCTTCAAGGCACTATTGTGTTTGCTCTCACTGATGGTGATCATTTCTTAACTGTTCCGTGTATAATGAACTGCATATGCCTCTCAGATTTCAGCCCTTAATCTAGCAGATTATCTGTTGTAAGCACAAATACTGCCATTCCTTCAGTATGCAGGTATTGGAGTCTGTGATTTAAACTGCAGACTCCTCTGATGTGGCAGTAAGTAAGTAAGTTCACTGGAGAGCAGACTCTGGCAGATACATGCAACACTGGACAATGTCATGGAGCTTGTCTGTTGAGAGAATTAATATTGCAAAATAAATAGCTAAATTCTGTACTCTAATGCAGGGAAGTATGAATACATCATGTGTATTCATTTGCAGGCAGCAATTGTCATTGGTTCAAGAAAGAGGTGACAATTCTCTTCTGATTCTAAAATACCTTAAAGTTAAATTATTGTGAAGCTCAAGGGCATTTCTGAACAGACTTCTTGATTTTTTGCCAACTGAAAATTGCCATTTCCAATGTCTTCAAAATTCAACACTGTTGCATTTTTTCACAGTCAAGAGCATCTGCTTAGTGTCCTATATAAAAAAGTAAAAAACTAACAAATCCTTGTCAATATACATGCAAGTCTTTCTGTGTTGAGGAATGTATGTACTATCAATACTGCACTCCTAAATAAGAATATGAGTAGGCTGAGGTAAATTAAATGTGAAAATGAAGAAACAGATTACGAAGGAGATTTTTAAAATTACCATAAAATCAGCAAACACTATTTTCTTTCACTAAAACAAACATTACAGAGCCAAAGGAAAATGGAGTCAAAGCTATTTGTTTTCTTAACATTTACATGACACTGAAGTTATTAATATGGCCAAATAAGCAAGAATCAATCAGTTCTTATTTTCAAGGGAAAAGTCATCATCTGTCAAATATGCTTCCCATTTTCTCTTGAGACTCTTCTGAGACTATTGCAAAGACTAACCTGTTTCATTAGATTCATACTAATATTCAAGTGTTTGCAAAGAAAATTAATGGGACACCTTTCCAGAAGAAACACAAAGAGATTTTTTTCTCTTTTTGCATTTGCCATTTCTCAATTCTTTCTGCCTGTGTATAATCAGGTAGTTAGATACATATTTTGGAGCCTAGATTCAAAGCCTACATTTGAAAAGTGCTGTAATACGTTTTGTTTTCTTTTCTAAAGTTAACAGCAGAGATGTTCAAATGCTGTACTTAGTATGACCTAGATTAAACTTTTACCAATATTGAATTATATTCGTGCCCTTATTTACCAGAAATTTTAGTCACCACTTTTGCTTACTTATTTAGAATACAACTAATAATGGTTCTGGACTGTTATTTATAAATTATTTCATAAAATCAGGTTTGATTAAATAACATTTTTTTATGCATACAGAGAGTTAAGTAGTTAACCAAATTAGGTTTTCAGTCACTTTGAAAGCTGTAATGTATTTAATATGGCACCACAATGGACTGTACGGCCTCCTATAATCAGAAGATGATGAGGTGTAAGGCTTCCGTCATTTTCAAAACCTGATAATATCTGAGGTGAAAAGATGAAAAAAAAAAGAACAAGAGAAAAAGTAACAATAAAGTTATCTATTTGTCAGATCATTGTACTCCCTTCACTGAAGGTATGATTGGACAGGTTGATATCAGGCCCTTTTACATAGCTTCTCTTATATAAAACAGAATGCTGTGGCAAGGGAAAATGTAAATTCAGCTCTCAAAGACTCAGGCTGAATGCATTGTATATATTAATCAGGTAATCAAGGATGCAGCTTACAGTTGCAGAGACAAGAAAGACAAACAAAAAGTCTAAAAATTCATTTAGCTAAAGAGACTTGCTGCAAATAGTTGCTCTATTGAAGATATTTATTTTGTATGTAATATCTGAAATCATTACTATATCTGCAGGGGAATTGAGATTTTTTTTTTCTTTTTTTTCTTGGATGTACAAATTCTGGAATAGATAGTATTGCCACAAGCCATGCAATGTTAGGTTGAGTTTAGGTAGAAAAGAAGTGTGGAGTTCAAGCCTAGCTTTGATAACAAATAATAAATAGTTCCTACTGCATAAATAGTTTAACAAAAACAAATTATTTCAGAACACTTAAGCTGAACTTCTGGAGAGG
This sequence comes from Mesitornis unicolor, assembly GCF_000695765.1. NCBI lineage: Eukaryota > Metazoa > Chordata > Aves > Mesitornithiformes > Mesitornithidae > Mesitornis > Mesitornis unicolor. The sequence continues at coordinate 63,938 of NW_010193152.1, forward strand.
ATTCCAGATGTCGATTATAATATCTGCTTTTCATCAAATGCCACGGATGATGTTTATGACACCTATGTATCTTCAGTTCCAGCTAGTGATTCTTTCCTTTCATCCTTACTTTGCATCCTGTTTTGAATTGCTAAGGACTTCTAGGACAGGTCATAAAATTAAACAAGCACTGTTCTATTTAGCAAAATATAAAAATTTTGGAAGATATCAGAAAGATTATAAATATGGACTTAGGGTGAGAAGATAAAAATGGAAAGGTTGTACCAGGCCTGCAACATGCAAGTAGCCCTTTCCCAAATGTATAACTCTTTCCATATATATTCCACTGATTATATTTCCTTTGTAATGATCTACCTTGGAACCTCATCATGAAAGCTTTTTCCAAGATTTTTCCATATTAGAATTTTTTCTCGTTGGTCATCTTGATACTGATAGTATTGCTAGTTACTGTATCTTAGTAGTTTGTGGAGCTAAGATACATAGGAACTATGTCTCAGTTAAGCTACGTGACTGAAGTCAAAGAGTAACTGCATAGAGTGATACAGGGACCTCAGAAAAAATGTAGTTTGGTCAACTGTAGTGGCCAGAAATTCCATGGGGCGCAAAAACTCAGCTCTGGTGCAGGTGCGACAAGCAGGGACTTACTGGGAGGTGTCCGATGGGTCCATATCTTGCTTTTAGCAGAGTCCTGTGTGCTCTAATTATTGCCTGCCCTTCTCCTACATTCCCACTACACTGAGACCATCTCTGGTGCACTTCCAAACATGAGCAAAAATAAAAAAATTTAGACTTTGGGAAGCTTGCAAGAATACCGGTAAAAATGAGGAAGATTAAGCTGATTCAAACATAATTGATACTACTGCAAAAATATATTCTGTGTTTTGCCAAATAAGAACAAAATGTACCAAAGATATTTTACAGCAGTACTGCAAAGGCTGATGGTATTTTCACAGCACAGTAGAGCTTTTGGAGGAAAATACTGTCTAAAGCCTTGATATTCACTGGGTAAAAGCAACGATAACCTTCTTTCCACTTCCATGTTTTTGAACAAACCTTAAGCATTATGACGTGGATTTATACTTCGTTCACTTATCTTTCCATTTGTTTTCTTGGAAGACTCCTCAAAGACCAATGCAGAAAAATGTGAAATGTATCAGCAATACCATCTGTTCTTAAATGTCTATACAGAAAGAAATGGAAATCATAATTATTCACTGCGTTAAATAACATCCTTTTAATAGCTAACATTTATTTTGAATGTTAGAATACAATTACTATGTAATAAAAAAGACCCTTACAGTACAATATTTTTCAGCACAGGGGGCTTATGTATCTAGTTTCCATCCATTATTCATACATTTCCAATGTGTTTAGTATGAGTATAATTAAGTAGAAATATAAGAGAACAGAAAACAGTTCCATTTTGTCAGAAACGTGAACAAATACAGCATGATACACAGAAGATGTATTTTAAAAGAAAAGGCAAAGCATTTGACCAAAGGAAAACTTTATCTACAAAAGAATGCAATTGAAACAGGTGTAAGATGGCTGAGTAACTCAGTTATATATGACCCTATTAAAGATGAGCAGAATGAGCACCTGAAATAAATGTCAATACGATCCAAAATGCTCCAAGGGTTACCAGAACGAAGACAAGTGACAAGCTGGCGTGTCTGTCCTACAAAACTGGTGTTGCTGTAGCTACTGCTACAGATAGTATCACCCAGAAGCTCTTCTCAAATAATGAATGAACATACGCTTGCACAGACAAAACCATATAATCAAATTGCTTTATAAGGTTTAAAACGGGAAAATAATCATACACATAAGGTCACACACAAAAGAACAAACTTATTTTATACCTATAAGAAGGAGAGAAGGGCAAACAGATAAAGAAGTTTACAAGACAGAGTGACTGAAACATTATACTGTATTCTATAACTGACAGTAGAAGACAAGAATTACATATGTTATGGATCCAAGTGGATCAAAACTCCTGAGAGCTGCAAGAAAATAGATTCCTAACTATGAGCAATAAGAAACTTAATTAGCTTCAGACCAAGCAACAAAGAATTACAGACTTATCTTCATTTTAACCTCTACATGCCAAATTATGGAGTATTTGGGCTAAGAAATATTGTTGGCTTTCTGACATATTTTTTTCAATAATGTTCCCAATATAATATAATTTTATGGTTGAGTGTCACAGTAATATCTCGAAACCAAACCACAAAAATGGCATTCATCTTACTGTGCAAAAAATATCATATTTGATTGGGATCTTAGTTTAGTACAACCAGCTATCAAATAAAGAATATCAGTCTCTATGTATTTGCATACTTACAGTTGAGAATGACTTTTAAACTTTATCATATATGATTCCAGAAAATACAAACCACTATTTTTAAACTTAGGTAGAATATTTAGTCAGAATCCTTCTGCTTAAGTTAAATGTCATCTGGGACAAGGACTTAAATCAAGGTTTGGATAACTAAGTATCCCACAACTCCATAAAGAAAATGATGCAAGAATGTTTTATTGTTGAAAAAAAAAGATATATATATGTGCCATATAATATGAAACAGTGGATGTTTGAAAGCTCAAAAGAAAACAAATTAATGTTTAGATGCATGTTATCCACAGCTCAGAATTTATGATGTTCTAGTGTTTGTGTTTAGCCCCAAAATCTTTGGAAGATGAGGTCTTTTGTAGAAGAACTAGTATAAAATTAGCACAATTTTATGAATCTGTAAAAGTCTTATTACCACTGCAATTTGCTTTGAATAGGTTTACAAATTACAAAATAGTCTTAAAGTAAAATGTAAATGCTAATACCTTTTGCTCTTTGCTACTCTGCTGGTTATTGATTAGCTTTACGGGAAAATACAGATATCTGCAAATCTCTGAAGGGAAATTCACTCATTTTCAATGTTCTCCCTTTGAAAATACTTATGACTTATCATGGTGGTCGTTTGCATTCTAGGTCCATGCCAATCCTATGAAGAGCTTCTTAATTGCATAATGGCTATTCCCAGAGACTGTTTTGCTTCCCTGAACTCTAGAAGAAATTCTTACTTAGGGATAAAATTATTTATATTTAAATTTTACAAAATATGTCAGCTATCCATAACTGAGTTGTACCAAACATACCCCTGTAACAAACCTACATACTTCTAGGTACTATTTTGCTTTGTGTTCTGCTTCGTATTCACAAATGATAAAGCAGTAGAGTTGATATATGATGCCGCAAATAGAAGACCACGAAGGTATCAACATCTCTCTCTTAAAACAATAACTGAGTATGAGGAAACAATCCCAGCCTAGTCCTAATGTGGTACAGTTTTAGAAAAATAGATCTTAACTGCAATGTTTTCCTGGGCTAGTGAAATCAGTTTGAGAGGGAGAATATGCAATACATATGTGGTCCTGTTTATGCTAGAATTGAAAGCACTGGGACACTTTCACCCATGACATGTGTTCAAAGTTTCTTTTCTGTACTGAACATGTTTAATATGTACCATAGAAAAACAACATGTAAATTTTTGTGTATGTTAGTTTGAAATATTATTACAGTATTCAGGAGGGGTGTCCAAGGATATATAGGCAGATGGCATACATATTCTTAATAAGTTCTTTTTTGCTTATTCTCAACAGATATTTTGTTGTTTTATTTAGTAGCAAGGTTGGGCAAAATGGTTTTTAATAAAGGAAGAAATAAGTCAATCATTTTTTCTTGAGGTTTCTATGAATAAAAACGTTGAAATTATTTTTATGTTTCATGTGTCTTCCCTTTCTAGATGAAAAGGAGTTGAAGATTGAAAAAAACCTGTAACAGTAAGTGTTTAAGAGTGAACATAATTTTCAGTGTTAATTTTTATCCTATATGACTTCAACACCTTTCTTCCTTCCACCACTGTACTTAGCTTGCTTGCTTGTATCCCTAATATCCCTTGTATCCCTAAATAACTGTTTGAATTATGATATCCATTAATTTTCAGAAAACCCACTGTCATGGTTCTCTTTGAATTCTCCAAATTATTCTCTTTTACTATACCACATACAAAGTATACAAATGAAATAAGTGAAGTACGCCTCTTCATAACCTACAGAGCCTTGTCACGGTCTGTGCAAATGTTGCAAACTGTGCTGTAGTTGCTTATGCTTTTGAATATTCAACTCTGGTAATTTTAGTCTAAAGCATACTTCCAAAATGTGTAGAGGGCAAAACTTATCTCCTGCAAACCTTGATCAGAACAGCAAATCTCCCAATCCAACCAAACTGAAAAGCAATTTTAATCCACTAGCACATTATCTTAGTGACAGCTTTTCTCCCCATGCAAAATTTCAGGCTTTTGCCATCAGCTAGCTAATTGCCCATATTGTGAAAGAATTGATAGCAAACCCAAGCAACTGTTTCTTCACAGGATTTCTAATAGTTTCTTTGTAGACAGAGAACAAAGCTTGGGAATTTTTAGACAGCAGAATAAACAGAAGTGGATTTAAAATGGGAACCTGTGTTCAGACTAGAGACACTTGAAAGTACAAGCTTAGAGCCATTTCTAGCATTCTAGCTACATTTTTTGTTTTACATGAATACAAAAATGCACTCTTTATGTTTACAGTGAGTACCCATACATTTCTATCCTACAAATATTTAGATTAAAATAGCATGTGAATTACAGGAATATGAGTCATTTACCACACAGTATCATTTTGGAGTTTAGAATCAATTATTTGGGAAGGCAAGAAGAAGCCAGTGCTGTAAAGTCAGCAGCCAGTAGATTACTTTGAAGCACACACCATTATATTGATAGTTTGTCACAGATACTAAAATAATCAAACGTGGAGATATATTAAGTAGTTTGGAAAATAGTAGATATCTTTAAACTAGCAGACCTATGCCGCTCTACAGAGAGTGAGATTTTATTTAAAGAAAAGCACCTTAAATGGAATGCTTTTTGAGCTGTTGAACTTTAAAGCATCATGGTAACTGGAATATTTTATTCTGTTCTAAATAAAGAAACTCAGAGGTTTCGTTAACTCTGCACACCAAAAGGCTTAATAAAGAATTTGCTTTTTTTTTTTCCCTCTGATAAAATTTGGAAAAAGACATCAGAATTTTAACACCTCCTATTTCAAGGATAAAGTCTTTCTGACTATAGGTATTTCCTAGATTGCAAAGGATAGAAGTAACAGGTGTTTTGAGTCAAGAAAATCACTGTGGCTCAATTTACTACAGTATCTTGACAAAGAATAATGGGACTTTATACAATTCATTAAGTATTATTTACTGTAGGAGAAACTACAGCTGAAAAGAAGGAATCAAATACTTTAAGACAGTGATCATCTTAATCTTTCTTTAGCTAAAAGAGAATACTAATCTTATATGAATGTGTGGGGGAAATATGCATTAGAAGTCACTTTGTAGAGAGGTTAAAGCAATTGCAAAATATCAGTTCCAGGAATTGCTCAGAAAATTGTGCAATAAATCCCCTATGCTGGTAAATCCAGTGGTGGGAGGATGACAGCTCAGGGATTATTTTCTTTTTTTTCTTTTTTTTTTTTAATTGGAAAGCAGTTTTCTCTGCTAGGAAACTGCCCTAACCACAAAGAGAAAGATTTACTCTGAAAATATGAACTTGGTTTGGATACATGACTAGTTTAATGATGGAGGGAGTATCTCTTAAACCCTTGACTGCTGAAATCAAGAGATTAGAGAAACACTGCAGCTTTCCTTTTAAAAGTGAGTATACACTGATCTCTCCTACTTGCAAGGGAAGTCCTAAAAATGTTCAAGTTCAAAAATAAGAATAGAACTTTATCATTTACTATTTAAAATCTCATTAATTTAAAAAATAATCTCCTGGCTTCAAGAGGTCCAGGGTCAAGGTTTTGCAATGTTAGGAACTGGTAGCACTGTATGCTTCCACCCATGATAAAATCAAAGGCAGTCAGGAAGGTATTTCAATGTGTTAAAATGTAGATCAGGTTGAGACAGTGAAATGGGAACAACTTCACTGGGACAAGGAAGTGTTGTTTTGTACCAAAAGTGATGAAGCTGGTAACTTCTCTCCCACATCCATGATCCAGCAAATGGCTTTTGTGTCCCATCTAACAATTGTCTTTCAGAAGGGCAGGAGAGAGACAGTCAGATTTCAAACACTGAGCATGGATAGAAATGGGCCACTAAAGATCACGACAGAAACCTGAAGTCAGCTGAGTGGAAGCAGGGTTTTATTACACCAAGAAATCTTAGAAGAATTAACTACCTTAAAACAAGTCCATGTAAACATGCAGACACAAACTCATTGCAGAACAGGTTATTGGCGCAGGTAGAGTAGAGCACAACTGTGGTTTATACAGATTTCAGCTCTGATCTCCTCTGCTACAGCAGTTTAAAATAGTATTATGTTAAACAAAGTTCCTTCTGTTTACTAAAGAGAACAGTTGATATGAGGAGAAGTAATAACATTCTGTACCTTGGCCTTACCGTGACTTGCTTTTGAACAGAGGATGAAAATGTGATTGATGAACTATGCAGAGAGAAGTTTTACACAGTAGCAAAGTGTAAAGATGCGTTGAACGCAATTCAGCAGAAATCTAGCCTCAGTCTTGCCCTATGCAAAGTTCCGTAAATAATCTGTATGATGGAACAGAGGATAAACTTCTTTCTATTAAGTCAGTACAAAAAATGAAGGGATTAAATACATGTAATCCTGGCAAATAAGACAAATGCCCCAGAAAACAAACAAATAAACAACAGGAACAAAACACATAAAAATAAAGGCTTTAAGAAGGAAAAAAAATAAACACTGTTTAAGTACAGAATGAGAAACAAACTAAAGTCTGATCATACAAGAGAAGTCAATAAACATGCCGATCTGACAAAAGGATATATGACAGGAATTAATCCTGTAAGACACATGACATATTTCTTTGTTTTATGCAGCATTGACAGTAGCCCAACAAGTCTATTGCACACATATTTGAACATCACACCTCTAGAAAAAGTGGAATTACTTGAAGGGCCTCTGGAGAAGAGCAATGAGAATGATTTGAGGTCTCTAATAAAATTATTCTAGGAGAAGTGAACAGAAGACTGAACAGTGTGGTCTGAACAAGAAAACAGAAGAGAGTGAGACACAAAAATAGGCTTTAAGAATCTAAAAGTGATACAAAGAGTAAAAAAAGCTGAAATATTATTTGCGTGTCTACTTTTGAATTACATTAGGATAACTGACCCTGACATCACGATATGGCCCAGATCCCTGAAGTCATGCTTTTTCAAGACAATGGTTCTTTATCTCCTCAGGTGTGCTCCTACTATCAAGTTGATCAGGGAGGTAAGTGATGAAAGTGGCAAACATCCATTCAGAAGAAATTCTGAAAAAAAAAAATAAAAGAAAAGAAAACATTTAACATGTTAAAGATAGAAGACAAAACTCTTCACAAAAATTTGATAAGAATGATTATTAACTTTGGTCTCTCTAAAACTCATCATTCAGTCCTATCCAATAAACAATTGAATGAATTTGTTTCAAGTCTCTTTCCACTCTCTTCCCCTAGTAAGTATAGTAAGTGGGCTTTGGTTCATGGTTTCTTCCTGTGTTGTTTTAAATTAAGGCCAATTAGCGATCAAAAGCTAGAACGAGATTTAAACTCGGTATCTGTTATGCCATAAGAAATGCCATAAGAAATTATACTAAGCTGAACCACTTTCTTGTATATGCTACAACATAGTTCAAGGAATAATCTGTAACCTGTAGTGACATTGCAGAAGGGAAAACTGCTTAGTGAAGAAGAAACGTCTCTGGAAAGCACTACTGAATTTCAGATGGATTTTAATTCATGTGAGCTGAGAGAGAACTTCTTGGATGAGAAGTAGGTTTCACTTTTAGCCCACTGATTGTTTGAACCATGTGGTTCTAGGCATTCATATGGATGGAGTGGCAATCAAATGAGACAAGTGAGAAAGGACCAGTGTACCAAAGGTATACCAAACTTCTCTGAGGAGTATATACAGGTAAATGTTACTATAGATGATGGCTGGTGAAGGACAATTATAAACTTCTTGTATGATGCTCACCTTCAGGTAATTACATGATGTATAAGGATCAAGGACTGCACTTGAAAATCAAGCAAGGGAACTTGCTGTATGCCATATTCAGATATTGTGCCTTTTCCCCACTTGCAGTAAAATAAAGAAGTAATATCTTTCTAAAAGTGGAACTTCTTCCTGGAATATGTGTGTGAATACACTCTGGCACAAAGAAGGCCCACAATTAAAAACTTTCCCTGGAGGAAACTGACAGAACTAGATATTTTATGTGTCCAAAGTGGAACAGCCTCAAGAGAAAACAAGAGAAAAATCCTGAAATAACCTATGCCGAGCAATCTGAAATCTTCCTGCACTTATGAGGTATGTACATTTACACCCCACTTTTCAAAACAATCTCAGAAGAGATAATTAAGTTGCATTCTTCAAACATTGACATAATACAAGAGAAAAATATGCACCGTTTTCTTATTTTTTCCCTGAATGTTGAGTATACTTCATAAAAGCTTTATTAAGCTCTAAAAGTGAGGCAGCCAGAGAATATGGAGTTTATGAATCCCACTGGATTTTGAGTAAATATGTGTCAGGCTGACAGGTGAAATGAAGAACTAGGCAGCAATAGAATAGGAATGCTAGGAATTCCTTACCCATTTCTGACTCCTACTGACTCAGTTAAGTGAGATTTTTGTGAATGCTCTGGCAGTCAACACTAGAGTCCTCCCAACACTGTAGGGCAATC
>NW_010193152.1:72763-87625 GCF_000695765.1 Mesitornis unicolor
AACCAATGACTCTAACCCAGGTGTGCTGATAAGGATGTGCAAGCATCCCATGACTGAAGGTGGAAAAGAAACTGAGCTTGTCCAGCTCAGCTTAAATATTTTGTTGCCCTTTGGTTGATGTCAAAAGCTGTGGTGCTAAGGAGGGAAGTTAAATGTCAAATTCCACCATTTTCTCATTCCCTGTATAATGACCTTGCCAGCTCAAGGTGGTTGAGTTGCATTGGCAGACACTCACAGAATGGTATTATTTCAATGGCAGGGGCAAGGCTGCTTCCCAGTTAGCAACAAATCTCTGCCCTTGGAATTGAAAGGAAGTTGCGTATTTCGGAGGGAAGTGATGAGGGACACTAATTTTAGTATAGTATAATTTCACTAATTTAGATTAGTTTATGTTCACTATATGGCACAAATACATGAGGAAGATAGTAGTGGTAGCACAAGCTTTTGTACTTGTACTTTTGTTTTTTGAGTGGGTCATTTAACACATTAAGCACCTACCCACAAACACAGTTGGTAACAAACAAATTACACAGTTACTGCTTCATATGTGCACTCACAACTTCTAGATGCTCACTTGGATTCATTTTTTACCTGTACTGGTACATTCTGTAGTACACCTGTGCTCTGTTAAACAGTTACAATTGAAAACTTATTTGTCCTATCATTCACAGGTTTTATTTTAATGCAGTTTATTTATTCAAGAGCATATTTAAAATTCAAACTACTCATCTAGGAATGATTCTTAGGATTTTAATTATTGCATATTGGTGTAATTAAGGTAATTGATTCATTGACTGTTCAGATAAGCCTTAACAAAAAAGGATCCCATTTAACGGAAACAGAAAGTTTGAGACAGTGAATATAAGATAACATAGCTGTATTATCAAGATGCTATGAAATACGTTTATTTATATGATTAAATGTTGGATCTTGACAAAGAATTTTTCAACTCTATTTCCTCTTAATGAAATACTCATTAAACACTGCTTGCATTTGCCTCTCTCTGTACACGAATATAGACAGAAGAATGAATAGAAATGAAAAAGAGCATATATATACCAAAATAATGTAAGGGAAAACAGTTTTCTCTCACAGGAACCCAGACAGTCGCTATGGTGCTTCCTGACAGAGTAAAGCAGCAGGAGACAGCTAATGAGGCAAGTCATCCGTTATCATTGCAGTGCTTAGCCTGATTTAGTTATCTGAATCAAAATGACAGATTTGGGAGGAAGGCTCCTGGGAACTTGACTGAAAATGTTATGTTGATTGTACCATGCATTGATCAGTCTAGTGGAGTACCTCTTTGTCTGCATGCCAACAATGAATAGAAACAAAAAAGCAGGGGTTAAGGGGCATGCTTTCGGAAAACTGATATTGGGGAAGATATTTTCGTTATAAACAGGTTTTGTTATACACTGAAATAAGCTTCATGCCCAAAATATGGGAGGTTTTATAATGTAATTTCAGCTTGTCAGGAACAATTTTCCTCTTTCCTTTCAGGATTACTTAGAAGTTTAGCTTTAGCAGCTACAGTCCATGTCACTGGTTGATTATTAACTTTATGCTAACATGAAGGGGAATAAATAGACTTTAACCATTTCAATACCAACAACATGTCATTTGGTAATTAAAAAAACGTGGTTATATTTTTATTGCATATTCATCTTATTAGGTAGGAAAAGTTAATGTTAAACATTTTTAGGAAAGATGCAATCTAGAAAACAAAAAATAAATAGTGTCTGAAAAGTGTAGAAGCAAATGTTGACTAATTTTGACCAGGAGTTGAAGATAGAGCTAGAGTTTTTTGAATGTGAGATCTGGACTGGGCTTTCTTGCAAAATGAATAAATTATCATTATAAAGAAAAAAAGAAAACAAGAAAAAAAAGAAAAAAAACAGTCCTTGAAAAGAAAATTGAGCTATTAAAAAATACAGCATTTAATTGTTGAAGCTTTCAATAGTCTTTGATATAAGTCTGGAAAACACATCAGAAAAACAAACAAACAAACCAACCCATTTTAGCTCATTTAGCTGTGAGGAATACTGTGGAAAAAATAGGTCCTGGACCACTGCTGAGTGGAAAAAACAGGCTTTTTCTTTGGGGAGGGCCCAGACAGCATCTTTGGTAGACTCAAAGGGGTTACTGCTCTCCAAAGGATCCACTCTTTAGCCATTCAACAGGTGCTAAAATTGGAAACTGGAAAATCCAGTACCCCAGGCAACGAGAAATTGCAAACTAGGAAGACTATATAGTATTTCCACTTCGTATTTGAAATAAGAGTTAATAATAATAGAAACAACAAAGACCATGAAACTTAAGCAGCTATAGCTAAAAGGCACAGTGTGTCATAAGGCAGAGGTATTTAATAAATGCAATACTGAACACCTTTAAATGGGGATGCAGAAAGAAAGGAGTTTGGAGAATCATAGAATCATAGAATGTATTGGGTTGGAAGGGACTTTTAAAGATCATCTAGTCCAACAACCCTGCAGTAAGCAGGGACAATGTTACTAGATCAGGTTGCTCAGAGCCCATCAAGCCTGACCTTGAGTATCTCCAGGGATGGGGCCTTCACTACCTCTCTGAGCAACCTGTTCCAGTGATTTGTTACCCTTATATTGAAGAACTTCTTCCTAATATCCAATCTAAATCTACCCTTTTCTAGTTTAAAACCATTACCCCTTATCCTGTTGCCACCTGCCTTAGTGAACAGTTCTTCCCCAGCTTTCTTAAGGGCACCTTTCAGGTATTGGAAGTGGAGAAATGGAGAAGAAAAGACTCTTGTCCCAGATTTAGAAGACTTGAGGTTGCTGAGTAGGCATGCAAACTTTCATGCAGCTAGTACAATTTGTACTTAATATTGCTCTATGCAAAGTGATATCTCTTTCAGTCCTACATCTTAAAGCTTTTATTACTCTTATCAGCAGAGTATGCACGTTCTTCAACAACACAGTCTGACCACAGGAGACGGTCACCATGCTGAAATTTGTGTAAGGTTGTTTTCAAGAGTGGGTTTTGAAAGAAGAGATCTGCTTTTAGTGTTTATACAGATCATAATCTTATTTTGCAACCCCTGTAGGATGACTTAACATAGTATTCTTATTTTAGAAATATGGGAGTTATCAGATTGTGGTACAAGGCATAAGATACGGGCTTCATAGCCATTTGCTCTATAGTTCTTCTGTGTGACTTTGAGCAAATCATGTAATTTCTTTGTAACTCTGTTCTCCATCTCCTTCATGGTACTCCTATTCCTCATCCTCTGTCTGTCTTTAAAATTTAGACTTCAAGCTGTCTTATTTCATAGCAATCTAATCTGATCAGACAGTATTTAAAATACTTCACACACCTTATAATGTGGACACATACAGCTTTATATGGAAGCTCGTAACTATTCTCCTCATGAGACAGCAAACTAATATAAACTAAACTTTTACCTGGATTAAAATAATAACAATAAAAAAGTCAAAGAAAATGGATTCATTGCTACATAACTCCAGCTTTATGTTTAAAGTCACTGAAGTAGATCTAACAACCTCTCCCAGTGTTCAAATGAACTGAACTTTCCAGTAATCTGGAATTCTCCCCTCTACCAGAAATCACAAAACAAATAAAATTTTAAATATTCTTTTACTGAATAAAATGAAAATACTAATTTTACAAATGGTATTTATGACTGACTGTCCCATAGCTTCAACTGAAAAATATGTCCAGAAAGAGGCTATGCCATACTGGTATGTCACACTCACATCAGTTTTTTGTTCTGCTCATAACTCAGCTAGAGATCCAGTGCAGAGCTTGTAGCAAGCTAACCTTGATGCATTTTCACATATTTCTTACAATTTGTAAGATTCTGCTGCTATTGTTGGTGGAGGCTGTAAGGATATTATGAGACTTGAAAAATGAAGGATTTTTACAAATATGTCTCAATTAAACAAATATTAATTTATTTAGAAAATTATGTTATTTACTAATATTTATTAAACATCCTCATCTTTCCTGAGAGCACAATAGATATTTCCATCAGTACTGCCATCCAAGTGCTCTGTCACAAATATGGAAAAGTTATTTCCATGAGTAAGCAAATTGTTTCCATTTCCATAACTATTGTTTCCATTTTAGACTACTGGGAGCCTAGCCCATGTTGACTTTGGATGCTGTGGTAGGCATGCCTAATAGATATCCTTAAATAATGCAGGAAAGAAGTAGTTTGAAGAACTCTTCAGGAGATCACTGCCTTGGGTTAGATTGTAGAGCCTAAATAGTCACCCTTGTAAGATACGATTCAAGTACGGTTAAGGATTAAAGATGAAATGCAGTCTTAATTATGAACTTAAGCTTTTTTGTGGTTTATCCAACTTCTGTTATTTTGCCCTTAAATTAGTCTAGTGATAAAGCTGTGCCTAAGTTACCTTGTATCCTTTAGAAACACCGCTGTTTTGGGCACAACCAATACTTTATAAAAAATAGCTTGGAAACTGTTATGATATCCTCTACTCAAGCAGAATGTGTGTACCATAACAGTTTGCCAGCCACTATGAATTACATGAAACTAAAGGCAAGTAATGTAAGTTTTAACATGTGAGACACTTTCATTAACATAACAAATCTTTTTACCAAGCACTGGGATGACAGAGACAGAGCTGGATATCTGAGAATCACCATACTCCTAACAGAGTGACATTGTGCATAATGCTCCAAGGGAACACTTAGGACCGGTAATGTTTGCATAAATGGAAAAAACTAATGCTAAAACTTCACAGAACCTGAGGAGTCTGACCAAGGAGGCTCAAAATGGTGATCAAGGCTTATGAATTGGAAGATACTTTTTTTCCATGAAAGTAGGAGCTTATCTTAACTTGCTTAAATCCTCTTGTACTCAGGAGAACAGGATACAATTACAATACCTGACTCTGCCATTAACTACTCCACTTAATTAAATCCATATTCTTGACTAAACTTTGGCTAGCCAGCTGGATCAAATGGCATGATTAAAGTATATCCCATTCTGTGATGTGGAAACAAGTTTCTAGAGGTACCATAACCTCCCTGAAGATGACAGAGCTAAAAATACATTTGAATGACAGAGTGCTGATCCAGTACTGTTCCCAGTGGATCATGCTTTTGTACATAGTAAGACACCAGTTTTTGACAGAAAAATCTCTGTATAACAGGTTACTCAAGCGAAATAACACATTATTCAATAATTATTTTTCCCACTTATTAGATAAAATAAACAAATTTCTGTTTATAAAAAAGGAGAGCTATTTTTGAAGAGCAAAAGAGGATTTAACTACTTTTTTTTTCATTAGTTGGGTTATTGCTGGAATTAGTAATTCAGTCTACAGACACAGATAACTCAGTCGTGTGTGAGCTGATTAAAACTGTTGTTTTAATAGTCTAAGACATTGTTTATGTCATGGATGGGATGGAGACTTGTCAAATGGACAGTTTATTACCAGAAGAAATATGAGTGAATATATATTACAGGATCATATAGAGCTGTAGAAATGGTTATATTATAATTTTATGAATTAAACAGCAAATGAGACAGATAGAGAGATCAAATTATTTTGTCTGTCACCATTAGCTGTAGATGCACTGAGCAGAGTGAAGGCGATAATACAGCTTTACTTCCTGTCTTGGTAAGAAACTTCCCTATTTTTTTGCCAACGTTAATGCCAATCTATCAAATAATTACATGCTTTTATGGAACAGTACCTATACTTATGACTATAGAATTATAGAAATATTATTAAGTAAATTCAGTATTGATATGACTCCTATGTTAAGTGGGCTGAGTTCTTAAAAAGTAGAAGAAATTTTGTGCATAAAACAAGCAAAGCTGATGTAACAGGAATTCTAAAGAAATGTGCTATTCAAGATTGGACATGTTAAAACTACTTGTGATCTAGTTTTTATACTCTTGAAATTCTTCCTTTCATTATTTTTCTTGCTATAGTACTTTTTCTTCCAATATCTTACATAAGTTACACAAATGGAGTGACCTAAAGTCTCTGAAGAAACAAGTCTAATCCTATTTACAGTAATATTGTGAAGGAAAATGGTCTTCTCAATGGTGAACTTGAAATCAGAATGTAGTCCTTAAAACCAGTTTTTTTTTTCATTCCTATATAAAAGTTGGAGGATACCCTTTATAACTTGCATTTAAATTAGGAATCATATACGCATGCTATGTTTCTTTTTGCATTCAAAAAAGAAAGATAGACCAGTTTGCGTATTATCAAAGGAGATAGCTTCTGCTGTAAACTGATCCCAGAGAAAAGCTAAATCTAAAATGAATTGTATCAGAGCCAACACTTTATTTTATAAATCCTGAAAGTATGTAACCACTTGCTTTTTATCTCCTCATTGGGGGAAAACCAGTTAAATATATCCCTTCCTCCTTTAAAGATAGTTCCAGATTGCCTACTAAATTGTTAATGCATTCCACTTACCTCTGTTGCTGAATCAGCAGTTTATTGACTATTCCAGCCACCTGCAATGCAAAGAGAGTTTGGTTCATATTGCTTAGTACATAGTAGTCAAATTCAGCTTAGGAAGTCTTGTTTTCATATTAGGCAGTACTGTATATTAAAAAATGGTTTGAAATCAAACAGTTTCTTTCCTTCCAGGAATTTCCATGTAATATGGATTAAATATAAATATTTATACAGAAAAGCATACCAGATTAATGGCAACTGAAAAGTGAAAGACATTTCTTCTTTAATTCTCTTAGCACGGGAGGTTGCAGACAGTGTTCTGTGTGCTTTACACACTCTCCCTGAAACTCAGGAGGAGTTCAGACTACAGAAACACTCTTATGGTGTATGTGAGAAACACTCTCATTAAATGGTCTTACAGAACAAATCACAAGGACTTTTCTTCTCTGTGTTTCTCTGTGATTTGATGTAGTTCAGGTGTGTCTATAGCAGTGGAATGGAGGACAGACTTTTAAACTGTACTTATGTTTATCTAATACAAAACAGGACAGAGGACTTGATTCCAGATGTAAAAAGCATCAAGCCATGGCCCTTCTACTTCTTTGTAATAAAAAAAATAAAAAAAGAAAAAGGGTTAGAACACTTTAAGCTTGGTAACATTTCCATTCCATCTCTAAATAGTCCAGCCAACCTCTTCCATTGCAATTAGATTCTCTAGTATTGCAGGAATTGTAATTGTTTTTCTTCCTGGTTTTCTTCATATTCTTACATTCAATTTACAGATTTCAGTCACTCCCAGATAACTAATGACATATAAATGAAGTCCTAGAAAGAGAACACTACATCAGGCCTTGAAATGGTCAAAAAGTAGCAGTTTAGAAAATCTGTTGGTTCATGGTACAGTCCCTAAGTATTATTTATATACAGTAACCTCTGTATCATTTTCTTTGAGTTCATCCTTTTTAATGTTGCTTCAGTGGGTGTCCAGGACCTTAGTTCTAAGTATGGATGAACAATCTGGCAATTAGTTAGTGGAGAAAATGTGAAGATTCTTTTACCTATTTTATTTTATTTTATTTTGTTTTATTTTTCTAAAAAAATCTAAACCAGCTTCAAGAATACCTAAATAATCTGAATTTTATGCAACTTCAGCCAATAGTTTTAATGAAAGGAAACTGGGAAAAAAAAATAAAAATATTATAATCCTATGCTGTATGATTTCTATGTAACCGATGTTTCTCCTTTCTGACTTCTCAGAACTGTCAACTTGTTTTGTAAGGATTCTATGCCCTCAAATTTTAAGTTTTTGGTTAAAAACAAGACATGACAATCAAAACAGTGCAGACTTTTTTTCCCCTGATGATTTTTTTTTTTTTAGGTTAATGCAGCTTATGGTTTTTCAAGTTTTTTTCTGGTTCTGTCAACAAACAGAAATCCATCCACTGTTTGCACAGTTCTGGATTTGTCTTCACCTGTTACCATTAGAACTAGGTTATTTTCTTTGTCTATATTAATACAGTGATAAAGATTCAGCAGTGCAAAAATATTCACTGATTACAATTTGTTTGACCTCGGAGTTTTCAAATTAAGGTAATATTTTTGCACATCTGTAACTAAAGATAGTATTTGTTCTGCAGATCTTTATTATCATAATGTGAGAGAAGGGAGGAACATAGTTTGTCTCAGAATGCAGTTAGCATAAGCACAAATAGCAATTACAAAATAAATCTCTCTGTTTGTAAACTAATAAAGTAAAGGCTGAAATCATAAGAACTTAAACCATTTTAAAGTCATTTTACACACTCTCTTTTCTACATATCTTTACTTTTTCCTTTTAGTCAAAGGCAAAGAAGGAAAAGGGAATGAGTAAAGAGCCTGAATCTGTTTTGTAAGAGATCATGTCAGTTGTTATTAACTGTTATATTGTGTTTCACTGGGCTGGTTGAAGGCAAACAGAAGGTCAAAATATTTGTTATTCTTATTGGGCTTTCTCATTTTTGAAAGAAAATTCAGTTAAAGTATTTCAGCTGACTTCAGTAATTTTAAATGCATTTTATTAGAATCACTCATTTCATACAATATACTTCAAAATTGGAAAGTTTTTGAGAGAAACATATGGATGCAATACCTTTGACAGGGGAGGAAATAAAGTGCCTATACAGTGGAATAAAAATATCATGCCTGTAAGAACTAACATGAAGAACATGAGCTCATTCTAACTTTACCCTGTAAGGAGGTGAGAGAAGACGAGAAGATGGTTATGAATTGAATCAATAAACATTAGGAAGATATCTCATTCGTAGGTATTGTCTTCCATTAGTGGACCTAAAAGAGCTTTGTTGGTTTTTTTTTAACATATGGAGGACAAGTTATCAAAGGTAAAAGGTAGGTAATGCCAGAGCCAGTAAAAGAACCTAACTTGCCTGACTACCAGCTCAAGGCTCTTTCTGCCAGGCCTTAAACTTATTGTTTAAGTTATTTTGCAATATTATTTTTAAATGGACTGATAAATGCAGCTCATCCCCTGTATTTTTTTAGTTACAATCACAGACTTCTGCACTTTTTCCCATGCTGAGGACCAATCTGAGATTTATATATGTTACCACACTTAATAATTGTCGTAACTCGTATTGCCTCCAGTAGTTTCAGGAGTTAAGTCTATTCAACCCCACACTAGCAAGTTCCTCACATAGATGGACTTTTTGCCCCACGAAACTGTTATATCCAACAACGCCATTGCATTGAGTAAATGTTTGTCTTCATCTGTTCAGTGATGTACGATATTATAGGCTCTGGCAACAGACATGATTTTCTACAGCAGTAATGGCACAAATGGCTCAGCACTACATAGATTTGAAGAAAACCACCTTTCCTCTCTGTTGAATAAGAAGATGCATGAAAGCAGCTTGATGTTATATAGTATTCAATAAAATACAAGATTTCATAGTATGGCATGATAGACAAGCAAAAGACTCTGCTACAAGTGGGGTCTCTGCAATTCTGTGTTGCAAAATAATCTGGATTTGCTAACATACAGGTAAGAATTTTTCATCCCACCTTGCTCTGAGGAAGGAGAGATCACTGCTTTGCATGTGCGGGAAGGTTCTTGTTTGAAAATGATGTTTGTTGAAGAGAAGTGGTTGACTGAGTGGATCTATTATTTGTAATTTTTTAAGAATTCAGAACTTGTTTGTGGACACTTTTAATCAATCTGAGTAAAACAAAAAATAAATTATCACAATATTTTTGACAGTGTTCCTGTCAAGTAAAATATGAGATATTACATCAAGAAAGCCATGCTCACTTGGAAGATTCTACACAGAGATCTCTGACTCATCACCTCCCAAGTGCCCCTAATAGTTCAACTGCTAAAATAAACTTCTCAGATAATTGCTTTCAGAAAATCAGCAATTGCTTGTAGTTCCCACACAGTAATATTTCAAACTACTATTGTGACAGATGAATAAAGTGGGGCAGTCCATTACTAAATAATGCATGAGTCAGTATAAAGCAGATCAAGTACTGAGAATTTAGTTAATCTTAAAAGCTATCCAACACTAGAAAATCTGTGCCACATTTACACATGTTGTGATCCCTCTGGGATTACAAATTTCTTTCCAGAATTTTAACAATGCATCTTTAAATGTCATTAATTAATCTCCAAGGTCTAGGAACACAAGAAAAGAAAACTTCTGAGTCAATCTACATTTGTTGACTACTACCGTTCATAACTGTGTGCTAGGTACCTCCACCCAGGACAAATAGCTGTTGGAAGGCAAAGGGGGATATATGTGTCAATAAATTGCTTATAATTGTGGCAGATGCACCCTCCCTACTAAAGACCTGAGAAAAAACCAACAACAGACAGTGCTAAAGTTTCTGGCCCTGGTGGCGCCAGGACTGCCTCCCCCCTCACAGCTCATGTCTGGTCCACACAGTGGGGGTCAAAGGCAGGAAAGTTGGGGTCCTCAGCCAATAGGGGGTGACACGACCATGTATTGACCACAGATCAGATTCGACCAGGATATAAATGGGGCCCCGTCAGAGAGCTCATTTGCGTCGGTCCTCCTCGGAGCAGCGGGTCTGCAGTCAGGGACTCTTCCCTTGAGTTGGGAAGCCACTTAAGGTAACTTCTTGAGATTGAGAGCCCTCCCTTTTTGGTGAGTGAGTGAGTGCATATTTTGGATTGTTTGGCCAAAACGTAAGAATTCTTAACTCAGCTGTGTCTGGTAAAATCCCCAACCAGCATATCGAACCTGTATTTGTTAAATGTCAGTGGGATGTTGTTTTGGTGAATGAAGTTTTGTCTGCTTCATTTCAGTTGCAGATTAAAGCTTGTTTGATTTCATTATTTGTGCGTGAGTAGCCATTTTGGTGCGATTCTGTGACAATAATTATGGCAGTTTTTCTTGGAATTACCCATCTGCATAATTATTTTATGGATGGTCCTTTAAATGGTTGGGACCTGAATAGGTATTCCAGTGAGTTAATCTGACAGTGAAGAGGCACAACACACTAGTAATGAGAAAACAGCAGAGACTCTAGAAAGCACCGAGTTGTAATCTCCTTCTGATATGCCAGTAAGGAGACAAATCAAAGAAACTAGACATAAATAAAAAAGCTCTCAGGTAGATAAGGAGGAAAAGGTACAAAACACTATAACTGGTAGTGAGGACTATTTCTCTGACAAAGTGGGGACTGTTCAAAAAATCATGGTTTGGGCTGGGAGGAATCTTGATGTTTTATTCTGCAGGACATTTTAAAATATTGAGGGCTGTTTTGTTCTAACCTAGACAAAAAGACCCATGTTTTTAATGAAGACAATCTCCCAAAGTTATGATTTGTTAACATGGCAGCCATTTGCGGGATAAAAGATAAAACAGTTCCAATGCAGTATTGTGAAAGAATGTCTAAAATATCTGATTTATTATAGCAGAACTATTATGAAAATGAGTCATTAAAACCATATTAAGTATTGATAAATGCATTATATTAGGTATTCTATAATTCAATAATTAACATTTTAGAATCTTTTACTAATCAAAACAATATAAATAACGACATTAAAATAATTAATTTATACTTTTTCCCCTTAATCCAACTAAACCTATTCCATGGTTGTGTGCTTCTTGAATTTGAGAGGATACATGGCAAGCTAGACATGTGTAGTAGAGGAAGTTTATGTATGTTCAAGGTACTTTGCACAGGGTGCAAAGCTTGTTCATCATGCAAGATGGATGAGACTGTTTAAGAGGAATTTTGTTTTGCATATGTCTGGTTTTATTTGCTTAGTGAGATGAGATTGAGATGGAGAATTGGTTGAAGCAAGAGAACAAAAGGGATAGCTCCATGGTTGAAGAGATTGAATATCATCCTTCAAAATTATTCTTATCTTTGATAAAGAACTCCTGCATGAATTTAAGCAACCTCTCATGAGGAGTCATTAACTGTGCATTCATCATATTCTAGGCTTGACCTGAGACCATAGGGTCTGATCTGCAGAAGTGTTCAGCTTTCATGGATCTAGTACAAAAGTGCTTTGAACCTTTAAAATGCTCTGTGGCGCATGCTGGAAAATCAGATTCTATGCCCTCAACTTGGACTCTAAAAATCTATGAGTGCACTTGACCTCTTTGTCTCCCTCTAGTACATATAAAATTTGGAATTACACCATGTCTTCATATCACCAGAGTGTTATAAAGATTAAATAATTTTTGTGAAGCACTCTAATATTACTATTTGGGCATCATAGAGAAGCCCATGTGAAAATTTATCATCTTGTCTTCAGAATAAGCATGCACTACATAAATCTTAAGGCTACACATTTGACAATGAGAATAAAATTTACTGAACAGCTAGTTTTCTTATTTCTCTGTTCTTGTTCTTTCTTCACTGATTCTGCTTTTCTTCTTCCCCACAAGCCCCAGACGTTTCTCTCTTATACTTGCCAGAGGCTCCTGGTGATAACTACCTTCCTCTAGCTCTCCAAAATTCATCCTTCTACTTCCTCCTTGATATGCTGTCGCATTCTCCTCTTTCCTTCCTGTCTAAAGCACCCTACCAAAAGTAGACAAAAAATTCTGAATATTTATTCATTGATGTATTATTTTACCCTTTACATTTCATTGCTTTTGTATAGGTTACCATTTCTTTAATTGGCTGCAGAGGAGTAGAAATAACAATTTTTCATGTGTGTGTAATCTGGTACAATGGATTCTGATCTTGATCACAGCCTTTTGGTGATACTATAAAAAAATATAAAATACTGTTATTGACATGGCTGGCTCATATTTTAGTATTGGAATCTTACATAACATGCATCTTACTTTAAGTGTGGCCTCTTTGATTTTCTGGCATATGAGAATTAAGAGGAAATAAAAAGTGGTAACTGAGAATACTGTTGTGTATTTTCTTATTCTCCAGTAAGTTTAATAAATTCAGTTTTCAGCAGATGTCTAGAAGACCAATTTGTAGATTTTCTTTTAATTTACATAATTTGTTTACAAATATATAACACACTAAATATTTCAGGAACCATCTGCCTGTATTGTTCCTCTTTATAAATTCTGTACTAGCACTTTCCTTGCCATTTTTATTGAGAAACAGTCCTGCGTCCCAAAATACATCCTGAAATATCAATCTGACACACTAGCTTTGGTTAATGACTTAGATAGAAAATGTTAGTTACTCCAAACTAAGATAGATTTTTAAGCTCATAGAGTCAGAAATACAGATTATGTACCGTACTGAATTTAACAGAGTTAGCAACTGAGAATCAGGTTTGTAAAAAAGGTTTAGAATAGCATTGAAAAGTGGTTTTTTTATATTTCCCAATGAATTATTGTTTTATAACACAGCCACAACTGTCTATCTTTCATCAACACAGATTTGAATGTTTCAGAAAACTTTAAAAATAAAAATAACAGGAAAATAAAACACAGAAAAAAGATTGCCAAAAATGAAATTGATGATTTATGCATGTTTAACCCTTGGCAATGAAACAACCTCTTTAATGGAAATACACTTTATAAGATTAGCTGATTTTAAAAAGTTTTTAATAGAAAATCCAACACAAATGTTAAAAGTAAAAAAAGCTTTTTACCTGTGTGGCAGCTAACTATAAGGAAATCTATATCTATCAGTTAGGGAACTGGATTTTACTGTGATGACAGTGTTTAAAAACTGACAAATCAAACCAGTTTCAAATTTCAAGGCAACTCTTTACTGGATTGGTACTTATTGAGAATGCACATTGTGTTGTCAATAGCTACTTC
Organism: Mesitornis unicolor; assembly: GCF_000695765.1. Classification (NCBI taxonomy): domain Eukaryota; kingdom Metazoa; phylum Chordata; class Aves; order Mesitornithiformes; family Mesitornithidae; genus Mesitornis; species Mesitornis unicolor. The sequence goes on from NW_010193152.1 coordinate 86,481, forward strand.
TTAATCACAAGCAATGAGACCCTAACAAGCTTAATGTAAAACAGTTATGAGTTTGCAGTACCCAGGATCTGATGTGGTTTTAATTAGCACTGCGAGCTCAGGTAAACATGGAGGTCAAGGTCAGTCAAGGTTATTCCCAAGGGAAGACAGATACAGGGTGGCCTCTCTTCTTTCTTCCCCATCTTCTCTCATTGCTAGTATGTCATGCTTCTCTGTTAACTTCCCCCCAAAAAAAGGTGATCTCCTCTGCTCTTGACACCTTAATTTTGGGATCAGTACTCAGGCTGGCTTAGCTTATGCTGAAGAATACTGATTTTAACAGACACCCTTCCTGCCTGCTTTACATGTTTACCTCTTCTCTGGCACCTCTTCCCTGCAATCAGGCACCTCTCCTACGAGGACTGACTGAAAGAGTTGGGGCTGTTCAGCCTGGAGAAGAGGAGGCTCTAGGGGGGCCTTATTGCAGTCTTCCAGTTCCTAAAGGGGTCCTACAGGAAAGCTGGGAAGGGACTTTTTACAAGGGCAGGTAGGGACAGGATGAGAGCTAATGGCTTTAAACTGGAAGAGGGTAGATTTAGACTAGATATGAGGAAGAAATTCTTTACTGTGAGGGTGGTGAGACACTGGCACAGGTTGCCTGGGGAAGCTGTGGCTGCCTCCTCTCTGGAAGTGTTGAAGACCAGGTTGGACAGGGCTTTGAGCAACCTGGTCTAGTGGGAGGTGTCCCTGCCCATGGTAGAGGGTTGAACTGGATCTTTAAGGTCCCTTCCAACCTAAACCATTCTATAAGTTTACCAGAGACTTCTGTTTGTCCAATGGAGACTGTGGCTATTGTTTTAATATTTAATATTTAAGTTTATCTGTCTTACAAAATATTAGTCATGTTGCCATTGTTACAAAATGCTTGGACATTTTGTCACTCATACTATTTTAAGTTTGCTTTTTTTTGGGTCCTGTATTGGGTTTTCTGTGAGGGGCTTTTTGGTTGTGTCTTTGGTAATGGGGGAAGGGCTATGGAGATGGCCCTTTAAGAAGCTACCTGAAAAGCTCCTCCTTTGCCTTTGTCAGACCCACCTCTGACCAGGGCCAAGCCAATCAGCACTCCTGCGAATTCATGTATTTAAGGGGGGTGCAGGGCATGCCTC
>NW_010193152.1:87722-95037 GCF_000695765.1 Mesitornis unicolor
GGGCCTTGCCTGGCGGGCCTTGCCCAGCCCCGACCACAACTTAAAGCTTAAGCCCTGTTGCAGCTTTATCCTGAAAAAAAAAAAGAAAAAGAGAGAGCCGGGATCTCCATAACCATCAGAAGAGACCTGCAGCAAAGAAAGGAGTGGGACCCGAGGAGAACAACTTTGAAGAACACCAAAGTCAGTTTGAAGGAGAGAAAAGAGAGGGAGGAGGAGGAGGACGTAGAACCCAGGTTTCCCCTTTGCAACCCGTGGCCATAGCCGGGTCGACTAGTCGTGTGTGAGGGAACTGTGACCATGGACAGACTCAGACTGGAGTTTTCATGGACTTGGGCTGAAGCAGTTTTGTGTGTGAGGGAAACTGCAAATGTGGGCAGACCCATATTGGACTTTTGAGGACTTTTTTCCCTATGGAATGGGGACCACGTGGAAGCAGAGAGAGAGACACTGGGCTGAGTTTTTTTTTCCCTACTCCTAAGAAAGCATGTGATGCTTCGGGAAGATCGACCACAAACCCCAACCCCCATCCCCCTGTGCCTCAAGGCAAAGAGGGAGGGGGAAGGTGAAGAAACCAGGAACAAAAGCTGAGCCCGGGAAGAAGGGAGGAGGGGTGGGGAGAAGGTGTTTTGATTTTAAGATCTGGTTGTATCTCCCATTGTTCTACTCTGATGTGGGTAACAAATTAAAATTTTGGTGTTTTTTATTCCTTATGATGAGTCTGTCTTTTGCCTGTGACCTGTTTAAGTGGTGAGAAGCCCTCCCAGTCCTTATTTTGACTAGCCCTTTTCTGGGGCATCGTGGTGCTCAGTTATGCACTGGGCCTAAACCACAACTGGTCCAAAGCAAGCAAATGTTAATCATGTCTTCCTTAGTGTGCATGGACCTCTACAGGTCCAATTGACATCTCCTTCTTCTACTCCTGAGAAGTGGTGAATCTGTCATTCATTAAACCAGCTAGCCATTTTTCATGCTTTGTCTATTAACTTTATTCTTCCTTCATATTTTCATGGCCAGAATGTGTAGTATATTCAGCAAACACCATCACATGAGCACCCTGAAATATTTCTTGGCCTTATTTATAGCTGGATTCCCACTCATTTGTCTTCTGACCCTAATACTTCCACTGAAAACATGCACTCCAGGGCTGCCAGGAATTTCCTGAGCCAGTGCTTGTTCCCTTACTATGGTAAAGAACTACATCCATAAATCTGAAGTATTTGATCTTAAACATAATTATCTTTCTTCAAAGTCCTGCAGGAAGATTGTTCCAAAACCTCAGTCCTCTGAAAGCCTCTAATAGTCAGACTAAATATATCCTTTGACCATCTACATGTGTATGCTCTTGTGGAGTAATAACTTTGCACAGCTTTTCTACCTTTGTGTCATTTACCTTAATTTCCTAGCTCTTCTAACCCCCTGTAGTAGAAGTTATTATTCCCACCCATATTATATATTGGGTGGGAAATATATCTTGCAGTGCTTCTCAGGAGAGCCATGCAGTTGTTCTATTGTACAGGATCTTGTATCAACAGCTATACTGGTAAGGCACTGGACATAGCAGAGTGATCTCAGACTTGTTGGTTCTGAGTAATTTCTGATCAGTGGAAGTAGTCTTAAGTCCTTTTTAGGAATGTCTTGCCTGGCATAACCTAGAAGTAGAGCTGTGACAGGAAATTGCCATTTGAATGGTTGTCTGATGGAAAATGCCTTTTTCTCAAAATCAAATTTTCCCACTGAAAAATTATATTCTTTACTGTGATGGTTACAAAAGAAATCTGCAACTGTTCATTTCTCAATCTGTCTTGCACAGTAATCAGGAGGCTCTGATTGTCTAAGGATGCCAAGAGGATTGTTCTGCCAATTCCGCTATTGCATTTGTTCAGATACAATTTTCTTTTCCAGTAGATGACTACCGAAATCTCTCTTAATCCTGACATGTCTAGAAGGACTCCTTAACGGTAAGTGACATTCTACTGACTATACACTTTCATTGAAGTCAAACCCACATGCTTTTTAAGCCAAGAGGGCTGGAATGTAATTGCTACTTTCACCGTCCTCCTGCACTGCAGTGAAAACTTTAAAAATCAGATCACTAACAGTGATTTCAATGGTGGTTATGTGAGTTTAGTTAAAATGTGAACTCATGTCCAAAAATAAGATTGGAGCTTCGTAATATGACAAATGATTGAGCCTACCATCTGAGTCAGAAATTTTATGAAAAAGAAAAACTTTGGGAATAGTTCTTCCTGCTTCCACATGCACCAGAAATACTTTTAGGGAAGAACCTGTCATTTTATTTTAGTTCCTCCGTTTTGATGCTTGCCAGAACCTATGTAGTATTTCTATTAATGAAAACTAAAAAGAAAAAAAAAAAGTAGGTATTATTAAAAGCAGATTTAAAAGCTGAATTTAAATGCAGTGATTTTTAAGCAAATGAAGACATTTTTTTCTTAACTGATTTAACCAATCATAGCAGCAGATTTGAGGACTGGCGGATTTTTTGGATCTAATTTAGACTGGTGAATAAATCCCTCAATCCTTGTTCCTATCCAGAAGGAACCTAAAAACTTCAGAAAAACTGAAGCTAAATCTTATTCAGTTTATCATTAAAACGGATTTCCATTTCAATGGCTAGGAAATGTTTTATTTATTTGAATTTCAATCTTTAAAGCATTTTGCTGTAAATTAGCCTTATTTCCAAACAAAATTGTCCAAACAATAAAAAAATGAAATAATACCTTTTGAAAAATGTTAAATGGGCACTTCAATAACTATAAAAAGTCATGATTTCTTTATGCAAAATGCATTTGTCAGAAATTACTTTTTCTCAGTTTCACTCTCAACTTCAACAAATCATATCTTTCCAATATAAGAGTTAATATACTGCTAGTTAATAACTGCTAGTTAATAATACTGGTAGAAATCCTCTGGCTTTCTTTATGCAACAGTGTTATTTGGAAGATAACTATCACTTCCTACTTCTGTGATCCTGGGTAACTCACAGTAATGAACAGCCTTTGGAGAACCATTATTTCAATGTCTTCCTTCCACAATAACATTCCTTGACTAGTCTGTGCAAATTAATAAACATTATCATTCATTACTCAGTTTTTCTCTGGTAGTACTGGGGCAATAGTAGTTCCTTGATTCCATATTTTTCTGTCTGGGTAGATGGTTACTTGGGATGACACCTGTCATTTGCATCATATTTCTGCTTCCTCATATGGCAGTAGCCTGGTTACTACTGAACAATATTACGACTATTATTTCAAGGAAAGAAAAACAGAAAAAAAAAAGGTTATCAACTTTAGCCATTTGAAAAGTAATTATGGAAATCACAGATAAACTTTTATCAATATAAATAATAGCAGGAGTTCAACTCATCTTTCATTACTCTCTTTTACCGCGAAAAAAACCCTTAGATATAGGGAAATTTTCTTCCTCCATGGAGATATCATTACTTTTCTTGGCTATAAACAGGCTGCCACAGCAAACAGTGAACATTTGTCTAACAGTCTAGAAGATAACTTTGTCTATGATGAAATACATAATTTTGCTCAGCAGCCTTGAGTCAAATAAATGCTTCAGTTGATCCAAAATCTTTTATTCTCTGGTTCTCTGAACAATATAACCTAAAAGCAGGAACACAAAAGACACTCTTGTCCATTTCAAGAGATACTTTTTATCCTATATGTTAGTCAAGGATGTTATACCTGCACTTAGATATGCTTAATTTCTAGTGCAGTGAAAAGCAAAGTAATAACTAAGTAGCACAAGCAGTGCCAATGACATTTTTTTTTCATGATCTCTGAGCTGCAGTATGAAACATAGATTAATAAACACAGCAGCTTTCCAGTAAATGGTATATTTTAGCTTTCTGCAGTGTGCAGCATGGCAAGCTGGAACATCAATATGTCTTCAAAATCACTTAAGTGCTTGTCATCAAACCAAGGATTAATTGCTTCACAGTAAACTTGCACACAATGTATAGGTTCCAATTCTCTGAAAAGCATAATGATCCTAGAGCTTTGAAAGGTGCCAAGTCTGACATCTCAGAAGACTGAAAATCTGTACTTAGCCATAAAACAGAGATCACAGAGAAAGCCAGCTTGAGCATGACTCATATCCTTCCATCAAGCCACCTCTCCTCCAAATGGCAAGTACCACTTCTAAAGTCGAGGAGTCCTTTTACCTGCCATAGACATACACTCTTTATCCCTGGCTGCGGGAAACTCTGGCAACTAATACTTGTGGTGTTGACAGCGTTTTGGAAAAAAAGTCAATGCCTGATAATTAGTGGCAATTACTAAGATTTCCTAGCAATGTGCATTTGTTTGTTTGCTTTTCGTTGCTTTGATAAAGCTGTTTGATAGATGGATGATGAAGATAACTTCTCCTGTTTCAACCACTACCAATGTCCACACCTGTCCAGTCAAATTTGGTGTTTTTCTCCAGAATTATTGATGAATATTGATGCCTTCTTTTTCGCATCTGCTTCCTTCTCACAGTCCTCTTCTGTCATTTTGTATCTTCTTTTTTTTTGTTTTTTGCTCCATTTCCCTTTCAGATGAAATTAATAAGATGAACTGATTATAAATATGTTTGTGTGAGCAACACAAGAAAAGGAGTAAGACAAATATTCTGATTCACACCAGAAGAGAATAAGTTGTTGCTTTTGCTCTACACCTCCTTTTTAAGACACAGACCCAACCTCAGCAATCAAAGACTGCTTATTGAAGTGATATATGCATGCTTTTACTAGTCTAATATATGGCCATCAGCTACCTGATCCCTTAGCTTTTCTCTTTTTCCTTTTTCTTTTTATTTCATTTTCTTTTTTCTTTTCTTTTTCTGCTCTTTGAATTCAGTGAAATGACAAGTTAATTAAACATGGGAACATGTTTATCCTACAAAGGATTGTCAGAAACCCCCTACCACTTTCTGCAAATTTAATGAAATACAGGGTTTAATTTAAAAATTCCTGGACATAACAAACATGGGTTGATGAGAAACTGATCTTTTTTTGTACAGCTTCATTATGTCTTTACCACCTGCATGTAAATAAAATAAAACAAAACACCTTTTGTAAGCTGGTAAAAATACTTGAAAAGAATTCCACCTCAGGACTGGAACATGACAGGCAATACTCCATATTCCCCAGTCATGTCTTGTCCTGTATGAGTGATAAAGGTAATGACTTTTTCAAGCTTGTCTAGATTTACCAGTGTAATACGTGAAATATGTATGCAATCTGCACACAATCTTTCAAACTAAAAATCCCCCTCCAACTCATTTTAGTAAGTATTTCCAACCTTTAAATATCAGAGTTTCTCTAGGTGGTTTATTCTCCCCAGTCCCGCAGGAACTGCTTGCACTGAGCCTCATCACTGCACCAGACCACTGAGCCCTGCGTGTGGCTGATGAAGTATTTCAGTCTGCTTTAGAATTAACCTGTTCTTCTTATGGTGCAACACCTACTGTATGTTGACTGGAAAAGGTGATTAACTAATTTTCAATTTGTTTGTGGACAGACTCCCATTTATAAAACAAACAGGCAAATCACTTCAAACAGAGAGAATACTCAAAAGCTAAGTGGTATATTTCTTCAGCCAATACCCAATGACCTTTCAAGATGAAAGGATAATAGTCAACACAGAACTGGAAGAAAAAAAGCCCTGTGTGCTGTTTGCAAGGTTTAGAGGTCACTTGGCTACAGAGAGAGAAGGATACAATGGAGGCTGCAGAAAACACTGCAGTGGCAAACATGGCTGTTCGTTTACATTTTTTTCTTCTGAGCCTTACCATTCACCACTGGCTTTCTTCATTAAACAAGAGCCTCTGTTCCCCTAACTAAGGATATGTTCTGTTTATTGTGTAGCTGAGGCTCCACTTATGTATCAGCTGTCTATCTGTGCTCTTCTTTGGAGAGCAAGTAATTGGTCAAACCCAAAAGCAAAATGGCATGCTTATCCCATTCAGCTGTCTGGTGATCATATGACAGGGCTAAGAGAATATGATGGGGCTCTCACAAGACAAAGTAAGATATTATTCCCATTGAAATCCTGTAGCTACATGCACCTCTGTCTACAAGCACAATCAGGGTCTTTGTTCTGCCGTGGATCCTGGAAGTCAGCTTGCATCTCCCATTGAGAAAACTCAAAGCAATTTCCCACACTTGCAGCGAGGCATCCCTGGGCCATAAAGATTGTTCTGTCCTCCGAGCACACAACAATGTTTAGACAGAAATAGACAATTAAAAACAAATTCTCTTTTCATTTTACTGACCTTCATAAGCTATACTCATAAAAGTGGTCACAGTAAAATGCATTTGCACCAACTGATCCTGAGTCTTGACTACACAGAATATGCTTTCAGAAAAACTTTTTCCCATGCCCAGCTTTGTTTAAAACTTTCTATACTGTTTCTCTTGAAAGAAATCAGTGTTCGTCAGCAAAAGTGCAGGAGATACCAGTAACCTCCTACACATTTTACCTCCTCATGCTTTCACTCTTGTCCATACACACATCCACCCTCATACAGCCACCAAATTAACTAACCTTCTCCCACATGCAAGCTGAAAGACAACCCGGATAACTGCTGAGGTATGTTAACCTTTTTTAATGTTAGCCACTACACACATAATTGCTAAACTGACCACGATTTTAAAAGGCAGAGGTCAGCATTCCAAAGTCACCTTGAGCACTGTGATCAAAAATTGCCTTTTACCCCTAAGCATTTCTGTCTGCATTAAAAAAAATATAGTTGAAATAGGCAAAAAGCTGATATAGCATGGTTCAATCTTAACATTAGTTTCTACATGGGACCAACATTGTTTTCTTCTATAGCTTCCTACTCACCCGAAATATTACTTTTTATTGTAACTAATTTTTTACTTTTCATTGCACAATTACCAAATATATTAGAGTTTAATTAAATTTCTACTCTCTGAAAGTTGCCTCCAAATTTGGACTTTGTTTTGCTACAAAGCCAGAGATTTTAGGTAGAGAAGCAATACTGGGATGATATGAAGGCTGAGTTCCCTATTTAACAGGAGATTAGAAAAACACTGTTTGTTTAGCCTAGTGAAACAAAGGCTGAGAAGGAATAGAAGCTAGTCTATAAATACATCAGCAGAGTAAACATCAGGAGAGAAAAGAACCATTTAAGTGAAATGCCAGTGTTGTCACAGGAACAAATGGATGTGAACAGCTGGAAATAAATTTAGTGGGAAATTAGAAGAAATGTCCCAACTCTTAGAGCAGTCAGGTTCTGGAATAGTCTTCCAATAGGAAAAGATAGGACTACCCACCCACCC
>NW_010193153.1:0-25642 GCF_000695765.1 Mesitornis unicolor
TATATATATATATAAAACATATATAAAATATGAATGAAAGCAAAGAGACAGTTTTCCTAAAGCCTTTTGCCAGACTCCTGGCACAGAAGCTGTTAACATAATCTGTCAACCGGAGCAGTCTTTCACCAGCCTGCGAACTGAGCCCTGTTAGGCAGCCTGTGTTCTGTTCCAAGCAGAGCCTATTCTGGAACCAGGAATTAGACCAGATCTTCTTTATTCCACTCCAGTTTATGGGAACTCAGTTCAACACCCTCTTAAATAGCAAAATCAGTAACTTCCCACAAAATTTAGAGATTTTGTCATGGTAGAACATTGCGATTTCTTTCAATGTACTCCATCTCCCAGCAGAATAACCTGTCTGCTTTAAAGCATTGCAGTAAACAGTCAAAATATACACTCTGGTAAGATTTTTCTTTTTAGTTCTCCTTGGAGGTTACCATGGTTTTTTTACAAAATGCATTAAGTCTTGGCATTCAGTCCAGTTCCATGGGAAATCCTACAACCCTTCTTAGACAACTTGATGACATTGCACACTTTTTCTGGTATGGCATTTGCTATTGTTTTCTCCCTTCCACATTCTACCTTTTTGAAGAACAGGGTTTCCATCTTGGACTTCTGACCTCAAAGCTCAGCGATAAAAACGCACAGACTTAAATTCCCACATGATTTGCTCTGCTTATCCAGAGGAAAATGCCTAGATTTTTTTTTTTCTCAGTTAAGAACACACTTCTTTATAAAAAAGATCCTCAAAATGGAGGAGGTGGAACTTTCCTTTTGTGAAGGAACTTATTTTCTAGCTTTCAGGTTTTTTTTACCATCAAGTATTTGTAGTTTTTTTAGTCAAAGTTACTAAACATGTTAGCGTGAGGTAGTATTTCCTTCCTTGATACACTTCGTGGGATTTACTTATGAGATAAACTTTTGCACAAACGAGTCCTCTGAGGTTATCAGCTTTGTAATTAAATATAACATAGATGATTCTGCTAACACTCTCCATTGAAACGTTAAATAGCATATAAAACCTCATAAACTTGTATTGGAAAACTACTGTGACAGAGGTTGTGGCTGACATGCAAAATGTTTTGGGTTTTCAACACAGTTAAAGAACAGATGATCTTTGTTAATAATATAATTTGGCAATGGTGTAAGATCCTTTGTACACCACAGAATTAATGTACTGACTTCACGTTAATTATTTAACTGTTTGAATACACTATATTGTATTTAGTATACTCTATGTATATATATATAGTATTCTGAAGAGTTTCTAGCTCTCAGGATGGAGCTGCAGCAGGACTTAAGCTGTATTGTTGGGCTGTGCCATCCCCATGGGCGCTGATTGGCTTGGCCCTGGTCAGAGGAGCTGGGGGAGCTTCTCTAGTAGCTTCTTACCTTGCCCTCCCCCATTATCAAAACCAAAACCAAAACCAAAACCCCTCACAGAAAACCCAAGAAGAAGCCCAGAATCCCACATTTTCCCTCATCTTCCTTTTGTCATTGACATACCTGTATAACCTTAATAAAGCTTTGTTTCAAGAGCACCTGTGAATGGCACCACAGCTCGAGAATAAGAAACACAGTATTTAAGATGGTGATAAAAGTCTGTGGACCATGTACCTCTTGGACCAGACCTCTAAGTCTGCTATGCTGGCATGCACAAATTTTTAAGTAAAAGTTAGTTAACAACATTAATAGGAAATGGGACAGCAACAGGCTAACCTTCGATCTTTCTTTGGTGATTTAACTGATTTCCCAGACTAAAAAAAACAAACACTGGTAGATCTAATCTTATCGGAATTAGTATTCAATATGGTGCAAGATAGCTATTATGTGTATCATAATTGTGAGACAGGTAGACATCAAGTTAAATAATTGAAAATACCAGTTTATATGAAAACGAGAACTACAAATTTGAGCAACAACCTTACCTAATGGATCCTTCAGCCAGAATATTAACCCAAGAGCAGGCTACTTTCCAGCTACATGCAGCAATAGCTTATCAGGGAATCTGCTCCATGTACTTTGTCAAGAGGCAACTCGGCAGATATCCTGATGGTCTCTCAAATCTTTGCTCTTGTTTGGTGCCTCAAAGTACATAAAAAGCCAGTTAAATTTCCAGTTTGCTTTGGCTGTCACTCTGTAGCTGAAAGTTCTTAACAGAAGACAAAACTGAGTATTTGGGAAAAACTAATTACTTCTCCCATTCTACCACCCCTATTCCCTTGAGGGCAGGTGCTGAGTCACAGGCAAAGGAAAGGAGAGGTCTCTGGATACCTGAGCTTTCTGGACACATGTGAGTTACTGTCCCTGTGCCTTAGTGGTCAGGGAAAGGAAATTCAGGCACACAATCCACGAAGAAGCAGACCTGTACCTGCCTTCCAGCGTATTCCTGGTGTTTATTTCTAGAACAGTCTTTATTCTCAGAGCAGAAACATTGTTTGTGGTGTATCCTGAGAAAATTAAGCTTCTTAATAGGTTACATATTAGTAATTTTCTGTTCTTGAGTTGCTAACATGGAAAATATGGAGAGTTTATTTCTGATTGTGGTATACCAGCAGATCATTTACCTTTGTTACACAGTTATCTATTTCCTTGCAGGGTACCTTGGTAGTCTCTTTGGATGACCAGAACAGTGCAAAGTACAGTAGCGTGAGCCCAAGTCTTCCTATTTTCATTTTCTTTTCTTCCCCTGAGTGGTGCTGCAAAGGCGCTTTGCATACATTTTGAACATAGCAGTCCTTATTGTGCATTTTGAGTCACAGCCTTTTTATCTGGCCATTTTCTGAATACTGCCAGATTTCGTTTTGTATTTTCACAATGGCATTAAGTTTGCTGTTGTCACTTCTTGATGGAGTAGAGCCCTATCTCTGAATTTAAAGCTGCAAAAAAATCTACTGCTGCATGTAAAATATTGCTTCCTAAATCCAAGTGTAGCCAAGTGCACTCTTAATATATTTAGAAGTTCCTTAAATAATTTCCTCTTTAAAAATACTTTTATGTATTCTATTTTGTTAACTTCTTGGGTTAATACAAAATTTCTTTCCTAGCTTGACATTTCCATAAATGTTCTCTTTTCCTCCTTCTTTACAGAGGACAGTTAATTTTGTTGCTTGATACTTAGAACCTATACTAGCTTTGAATAGGACATTGTTTCTGAGCTTCCCATGAGAAGCTACCTCATGGATTTTTTTCAGTATTAGTTAAGGACTGGCAACTATACAGTAGTAAAAGATGTAAAAGTTTGAGTATGCTCAGAGATTATTTAGATTTAATCCAATAGCAAATATTACTAATTTTTTCTTAGTAAGATTACCTCTCCCTCTCCTGCAACTATTTGTAGCTGTCAGCCTGTAACCTTATTTTAATGAGAATGGCAGCTCTAAATCCCTTCTGATCGCTTTTATTTCTTACTGGTTCTAAATAAGGATATTCCCAGTGTGTATCTCCCTTGGAGATTTTTAATCAACTGATCTGAAAGAGGCTGAGTCTTCTTGTGATGCCTGCTATCACTTTGGCTCCTCTGCATTGCTGGAGTAAAATGTGTGAGAATATCTACTGTCTGCTGCAATTCAAATCAAGAAAATTTTGAATTCAGGCTTTTCCCCACAAGACCAGTGAGTTTCCTTAATTTCATTTTGTTGAATGCTACCTAAAAGGGCAATAAAAGGAGCAAATAGGTAATTTATATATTATTTTACAACACATTAGACAAATATCTTGATTTCATTGTTCCCCTCTATTTCTTTATTTCTCAAAATATTCTGCCATTTTTCTGTTTTCTTTCCCCTTCCCTCTGTCTTCTTTCTTGTCTTTTTTTTTTCTTATTTTTGCTTGTCCTTTCTTTTTTCTTCTTCTCTCTTCTTGTTTAAGCTGCCAGGCCAAATGCGGAAACAATTACAGAATGCTGGCTTTGAAAGTGTCTGGCTTTGCCAAATAAGTTTACCTTTTTTTTCACTGTGGCTTAAAACAAGCTAAACTCAAAGCCAAGTTACTAACTTAAAATTAATAGTAACTTCAATTCTTTGCACTAGGCTTACAATAAACTTTGATAGTTATTCCACCGTCTCTTTGGCAGTGATTAGTTTGAAAGATGGTATGTTTTGAATTTGCAAAGAGATCTACTGCTCTTAGCTTAGTTTTAGTACTTTTAAAGCACAATCAATAACGCTCATTTTTTAATAAGCAAAATTTATGAACTGGCAAGCAAAATGTAATTATAGTGGGTGTTCCATACAAGAAAGAAGAAGTCATCTTAAAGCCATCTCAGCATTCACTGTTGCTGAAGAGTTCTGTAATAAAGTCAATGATCATTTGTATTAGCTTTTCATTGTAACCTACAGACTAAAATTTTCACAGTATTATTTTTATGACAAAGGTCCTAACTCAGCAGCAACTTAGACACCTTTAATTTCTGTTCTCTGGGGACCATATTCTATAAAAGGGTAAGTTTATGACAAAAGTGAAGCCTGCATCAAAGACTTGATTTTGCAGTTAATGAAACTATTTGCCTTGTCCTTCCCTCTGCTGAAAAATGACTCCTTTCTGAATGAACCACTAAAAGATCATTCAAAAAATATGGTATACTGAAGAAGAAAAAGAAGAAAATTTCATCTTACAGGGTCTGATGCAAAACTCATTTTTGTGAAAAATCACCTACTGAATTCAGTAAGTTTTGGATCAGAGTGAAAAACGGATATTTTAATTTCCATTTAGAGCTGGGTCAAAGCTATGCTTTGCCCATGCTGTTTGGCAATAATTGTGAGGTTAAATAAATATTCTGTCTTTTAGTAATCAGAAACTGCAGTGGATTTTAGTATAGCCTAAGCAGCTCAGGCAATTTAGGTAAAGCCTACCTAATTTTGAAATGAACACATTTTGACACACCTCAGCTGCTCTTGGGTATTAACTCACGAGTCGACCTTCCTACTTTGCTTCCTGATCATGTGTCTTTCTGCATCACCAGTTTCAGCTACACAAACTCTTGCTAAAGAATCCCCTATGCAAGGTATTAAAAAGAAACAACCCAAAAAGCCTTCAAGTCTTTGAGTCTTAATTCTTCATGTATTTAGAGGAATACACATCTAACCACAGTTGACCAGATCAGCAGCTGGGGCCTCCAGCTCTTTCCAGTATGCAATGTTGATGGTTAAACTTGTATGGACTATTGCTGCAGCAGCAATTCCATAATGCATCCTGCAAACTGTGACAATAGACATAGAGAGCATTTCATGTGGTGCTGATCTTTTTATACCTGACATTTAAGAATAAATTAATTTCTGTCGGGCCTGAAGTTGTCATAAGTGAAAACCTGCAAGTTTGACTGGTAAACTTACTGGAAAACATGGATCAACTCTTATAGAGGAAAAAACCCCTCAGTATGGCCTTCCTCAATAATAAACTCAAACTGGGAGAAAGGTGCACATAAAACTCTATGGACCTCTGTGGGAGTTTATATGAGGGTGAATAGATCAGTCATCACAAATCTTTCCTCAGGATTAGGACCTTAGACTTGCAGTTCAAGAGGATGCAGGGAAAATATGAAAAGAGAACTCTAAGCCTGCTTCAGATATACTTCTCAGTGCAGGAGAGCAGCACAATGATAGCTATTGTTATGCTAGATGTAATTTCCAGCTGCAAACATTACATTGGCTTTCTTACCGGTTAAAAAAAAGAAACCTTCCTGATGCCCACATTTCATTTTTGAGAAAACAAATAATGATGCTGTCAGCTACTGGACAGAAGGCATTTTATATCCTGTGTGTGAAACTTACTGTTGATTAAATCAGGCCTAGAGATGCTTATGCAGATTTAACTTGTCAGATTAGCAAATAGCATATATTGTATAGGCTTATATCAGAGAACAGTATAAAAGTCTTAAGGACTACTTTGCAACCGATTATATGAAATTGGTACTGGTCACTAGGTCTCATGTTAAGTTTATTTAGCCATTTTGTGAAGTAAGAAAAAAAAAAGACCAGAACCAAATTCTGACCTTAGTCAAGTCCAGCAGGCTTATCTTGAGTTTCTTGGTGAAAAGTTACAGCAAGATAACCTGCATGCCAGTCTCAGTTCAGTAAAAATACTTGGTAATTTAAGACTTGTCTTCTTATAGGAATGTGGCTGTTGAGTTCAATTATCCATATATTAGCATGGATTGCAAATCTAATTACCTGGACCTGGGAAGATGGTCCAGATATTTCGGCCTTGTCTTTATGGTATATCTGACAAGAGAGACTCAAGAGAGTCTTCAAAACAGACTGATTGGCAACTTTGCAAACCTTATTTCTTATCACAGAAATGACCAATATTTGGAATCCTATCTATTTTAAAACACTGGGAATAACCCACATGCTTGTTAGCTTCTTTCAGTCTCTAGGTTCTCCCAGGGATATGAACCAAACCAGGCATGTACATCCTACAGTGAAGCATTGAGGATTTTCATTGAATCATAAAATGGTTTGGCTTGGAAGGAACCTTAAAGGTAATTTAGTTCCACCCCTCCTGCCATGGGCTGTCTCGCTTGCTGGCATTGGCCTGTATTAGTATGAAGTTAATGCAGAAAGACTTTAACTCATGAGACTTGAGGTACTCCTGCAACTTCAGCTTCTTTTCAGGTTATGTAGTCTCTTTATGTCAGTGCCAGAGAAGTGATAGTAATAATAGCAAAGGGCACTTTATAAATGCAAGACAGACCCACAAGTAAGCATTCATGCTAGAAAGTGTTTTGTCTGGTGGAAATGGGAGGGTAATCAGGGTTTCCGATGAGCCTAATTTCCGCTCTGGAAATCTGAGTTTCACTCTCTGTCTTGCAGCCTATATTTTCTCAGTTAGAATCCTCTGTTTGGTTCTTTGCTATTGAACTTTGTGAATGACAGCAATTAGAAGACACTTAACAGAGACAGAGGAAACAGTACGCTATTGAAACATTTTCTTTAAAAAAAAAGGAAAAGAAAAAGGACGGTTTTCAATATTTAAGTGATTAGAACCTGTCACTTCATGTTGTTGTTTGCAGGCTGACATAAATGACAGGACAAAGGAGCATACATGGAAATAAGAGAAAAATTCAGAACAGATGTCAGGAATCATTTTTCATGCACAGTAGCCAACCAGGTAAGGCAAAAGCATTTTCCCATTTAGGAAATAATTAGATGGCCCGTCATGGACAAACTGGCTTTCCCAATTTCCATTTTCTCTTATTTTATTACATTCTTATTATACTCCAGCTGCTATCCACTTTTCTCTGACTGGAAGCTTCATCATCATCTGAACATGAACCTAGTTCTTACAGAAATGAATACACTATTAACTGCTAAGTAAACAGCTACTTAGCTAGATATTATCCTGTTGATATTATTTAATGCTGTTATGTTCAAGGTCTAGCAATGCATACATTTTGAAGCTCAGAGTTTTTGAATGTTTTTATCAGTTACAAAATTGAGTCCAGGAGAATATCAGAGTGACAGAAAATATGCTGGTTTTATTATCTTAAAGGGTCTGATTATTTTATGTGATAAAAATGTTACACAAAAATGAATCCAGGAGTTATCTGGGGAAAAAAATAGTAAATGGACAAATGTACCCTCCTGGCCCCCCCACAAGATGAATATGTTTCTGTAATCTTTACTTTAGTTCAGATTTTTCTTCCAGATCTAATACAGCCTTCCTGTGTAATATTGCTGCCAGTCTTTTCTAATCTCGTGCCTCATCTTTCATGTTCATAGAATAGAATAATTTTATTTTCTCAGGTGAATATGAGTGTGAAACTGTAATTATTTGGGCCACTGACATTTGACCTCTACAAGTATCAGTCAGCACTAAGTTAATTTATTATGCTTGTGATTTTCATTTTACTGAAGTGTTAGCCCATTACAAGTTCATATGTTAAAGCTATTTGATAGTGATAGATAGACAGATAATACCCCCTGAGGACAATGTTAAGACTCAAATCTAGAAACTGAAAGTCTTTTTTTTTGTAATAAATTTTCTCAGGAACTAAGTGAGACATTTAAAAGACTTGCTGAATAAATTGCTACAACAGCAGGCCGTGTGTCCAAGCTAATGATTTCCACCATGTAAAAAGTAGAGCTGTCTGCCCTATCCCCCATCCCAAGCTCACATAGTTTCAGTGCTAAATGGTGTCAACAATATTCTCAATTTAAGACCAGTTAGGTCATAAGTAAATAAAAGAATTTGATTTTAATGTTTGTGGAAATTGTTCAGTGACCTCACTTCTAGCTTGCTCCTTAAATATGGATTCCAGTGTTAATAATAAAAATTGAACATTTCTTAATTAACAATGACCTATTTAGATACGTATTTATGGATATTTTAAAAAGCCAGTGACGCTGAAAGATAGTAACTCTAAGAAGCATTGTTCACTGAAGATATACTGAAGAGAATGGTCATTTCTAATTTTCAAGAAAATCAGCCTTCAGTCAAATAAAATGCCCGAGGAAATAAAGCTAATTTTAGTGACATATGGAGGCAATGTCAGTCACAGCACAGAGCAAGTGCAATTTTGTTGACTTTGGAATTTGTACAGGATTTCTTAAGTTGAGACAGCTAGGGAGCTGAAATTTAAGGATTATACTCTGCCCTCATTTCTGCCTTTTTTTCCCACTGTAATCTCCTCAACACCACTTCACAGTGCATGTAGTGATGTAAATTAACTCTGGAACATCAATCCGGAATTGGAATTTCATGACCTTCTGTGACCTTCGTGACTCTCACATTCTGCTTTCCAGGATTAATTCTTTGGGGTGGGTAGTGAATATAAAGTGTCCAGCAACTCTAAAGTGGGTATATACTGGTGTCAACAAACCTTCCCCTTGTAAAAAATGTAGTCACTCCTTTTTTACATGAATGGGAAAACATTGACTTAAACCAGAAGGTTTTTCTGAAGTAAAAGAACATTTTTATGCAGGACTCTCAGGAATTCAAAGGGTATGTGTGTATGTTTGCACGTGTGTTTGTGTATATATATGTGTGCGTGTGTGTGTGCGCGTGTGTGTAAATTAAAATGCAGTCTATGATACCTTATAGTAACGTGATGTGTATATATATAATGTATGTAAAAGATAAATTTAGTGGAATTATCTGTAACTGAGTCCTTCTTCTGGACATTAGATTTTTAATTATGCCTTTTCTATTGGTGGAAGATTTAACGGTACCCTTATGTTTGAGATCATTAACCACATGGTCCACCACATTCTGACCACAGAAGGAAGAGTCTACTGTCTAGCAGAATACAATAAATGAAAGTACAAATGTCTAGTATTAGATGAGAAGGAATATGAACAAATTTGGCAAATACAATAAATGAGTCCCAATGTCCTCTGACATCAAATTTACTTGGAAGCCACCACAGTTCTGCCTAACATGGTGTGGATAAAGACAAATTCTGTATGCTGTGCTGTGAAGAAATTCTTCATTGCAGAGGGCTTTGCAGCCAGTTTTGTGGGGAAGAATATTGGTTCATAGGAATAGGATTTTTACTCAATTTTTCTTCCGTTTCTGTTGGTGCAACAGGGAAGAGAAAGGACCAGAAGGAAGTCTTTACACCACACACATCCATACTAATTTAAAAAGTACTTTGTACTGTCTTAAAGTTTTTTAAAAATGTCATGCTACTGTAGGGAGAGAAAACCTTCTAGTTCTTTCACCTCTGTACTACTAAAAGTAACCATTTCCCTCTCTCCTGCTCAACACTTTAACCTGTGCTGTCATACTCAAGGCTATTCTTCACCTGCCTTGTACAGTTTTGACATTATTAGCAGTAACAGATTTGAAATAAGATTTAGAATCATAGAATCATAGAATACCAGTTCGGAAGGGACCACAAGGTCCATCCAGTCCAGCCTCTCAAGGTAAAAGTAGAGTTTAAATGAGTTCAGCCAGCTCCCTGTCAAGCTGACTCTTCAAACTGACCAATGTAGGGGAATTCACCACTTCCCCTGGAGATTGTTCCAGTGTCTGATGGATCTCATGGTAAAACAATTTCCTCTGGAGTTCAGTTGGAATCTCTCCAGACACAACTTATGTCCATTACCCCTCGTCTTTTCCATGGGACTCCTTGTGAAAAGGGAGTCTCCATCTGCTTGGTAGCCACCCTTTATGTACTGGTCCATGGTGATAAGGTGTCCCCTAAGCCTTCTCTTCCCAAGCCTGAACAGGCTCAGTTTTCTCAGCCTTTCTTCACACAGCAGATCTTCCAGTCCTCTGATCATCCTCATTGCCCTTCTCTGGACCCTTTCCAACCTGTCTGCATCTTTTTTGTATAGCAGGGTCCAAATTTGGACACAGTACTCAAGGTGTGGTCTGACCAGTGCCAAGTAGAGAGGAATAATGACTTCTTGATCTCTGCTGGTGATGCCCTTTTTAATGCAACCCAGCATCCTGTTGTCTTTCTTTACACTGCAGCACGCTGTTCCTCATGTTGAGCTTGTCATCCACCAAGACCCCCAGGTCCCTTTCCCCAGGGCTGCTCTCTGCCAGGCAGAACCCAGTCTCAGCTGCATTCTTGGATGATGTGTTCCCAGATGCAAGACCTTACATTTGTCCGTGTTGAACTTCATCCAGTTCCTGCTAGCCCGCTCGTCCAGTCTGTCCAGGTCTTGCTGGAGCGTGGCTCTCCCTTCTGGAGTGTCAACTACCCCACTCATTTTGGTGTCATCAGCAAACTTCATCAGGGAGCTCCTGTTCCCAACATCCAGATCACTAATGAAGATATTGAATAGTGTTGAGTCCAATATTGATCCCTGAGGGACTCCACTTGTGACTGGTTGTCAGTCAGAGAATGAACCATATACTGCCACCCTCTGGGAATGGCCCATCAGCCAGTTCCCCACCCACCACACAGGCCACTTATCTACATTGTAGTTTGTCAGTTTTTCAAGGAGGAAGCTGTGGGGCACCATGTCGAAAACCTTGGAGAAGTTGAAGTAGACAACATCCACTGCTCGCCCCACATCAACTGAACCGAATTTAGCAGTCTGGGTAATTGGATTCAAATGCCATAAGTCAGAGCATGAGCTTAGAAGTATGCATTTTTATTTAAATTATTTATTTGCATTCCTTTCTATATACTTTCTTCATTCTGTGCTGGTTAATTGACTTTTGGTTGTGTTTTCAAGGCTTTTTGCATAACCATGATGCTATGAACTTTATGTTCTAAAAAAAAAAGACAAAAAAGGATTTTTGTGAAATGATGCAATCAGGAAACTGCATTTGCAAAGGAAAAGATTGGTGGAGGAAATGTTAAATAGAATACTACAAAATGGAGCTCTTTTGAGCATATTTTCTTTGTTTATCTGCCACTGAAAGTAATAACTGACCTTCTTAAAATATATGGCATTATTTCCTTTTCAGTTCCCAGTGCTGAAAACACTGAAGGGAATAAAAGATTGTGTGGATACTTCCTTTCTTCTTCCACAGAATTTGTTGGTGTGTACAGTAATAGAGAACTTTAAGATATTCTTTTGATGTGATATAAGGACAGATTATCTTAATTCAGTCCAGTTATGAGAATAACTGACTGAAAACAGTCCTATGATAAGTGTGGCTATGACTACTTTAAATACATTCACTGAATATCATCTCTACAGAAAATACTCCTGTAGGATTAATTGTTATATGAGACTTTTTAAAAAATTGATTTTAAAAGGCCAGAATTTTAAAATGATACTGTTATTTAAATGTATTGTGAAGGTTTATGTGCAAATCACTCTAAGGTAACTTTTTTTAAGAGCAGACTAATGCAGTATTATGTTTTATAGTGCAATAAAATTATGTGCTAAAATTATGCTCATAAATGCAGGCAATGTAAACCAAGCTATTAGTTATGTTTTCTCAGATAAAAGTGATTAGCATAGCTATCAAACTCTTCTCCCATTTGAATAACAGAATTATGTCTGAAATCTAAGGCTTGTTTGCAAAAGCTGAGTCTTAAAAAGAAATGTAAATCCAGCTATCAATGTTATATTTGAAAGTGAATGCAATGGTCTGTCCATCATTCTGCTAACAACTAAGAGCAGAGGAACATGACCCAAATTGCAGCAAAACACATCAATATGAAATGTGCCTCAAATACTATTTTAGAAGTCATTTTTAACACTTTATAGTGATCTCCTTACTGCTGATCAGACTTATTTAAAAACTATTGTGGTTTGTTTAAACATAAGACTGATGAAAGAGTCTTTAAGCAACAATCACCATAAGACAAAGTTTCATGTATAATTCATGAAGTATGTGGTCATCTACTAGCAAATTAATTTTCATCTGACAGCTATACCTCTGGTAGTGTCCTCTCAGAAAGGCACATGATATATAATTAAAATCTGAACAGAACAACTTAAATGCTGGTTACTTCATAATCAATTTCAAGGCTTGAATGTTGTTACCTGTCTTTATAGGACCACACCAAGACATTTTGACAACGTATAGATGAATGGATGTATTTTCTCAATGCTGTATCCAATTGTTTTCTAATGCCTAAGGGTTGTGGTTAAGATTGCTACCGGAAAATCCAACTGTGAAAAAAAAACCAGTTAAAAAGTCAACCCCCACTTTAAACTTGCAAGGAGCAAATGAAAACTGTCTCCACCTGTAGATGGCTTTCCTGTAATGCTAATGTGGATTGGTCACAGGCAACATTTAGTATTTTATATGCAAACCACTACTCAGGTGCAGTTTCCTTTGCATTGTCCTTGGCTCCCTCCTTTAACCTCTTGAATGTGGTTAATCAATGTCATTTGAAGCATTTAGTGGTCGTTAGCCACAATGACGAAAGAAAGACTATAGATGACAAACTTTGGTGATCATAAACGATTTCTTCTTATTGTTTGAAAGAAAAACTATGACAATAAAAGTTAAACTATTACATCAAATATTACAAAGGTTTTTCAAGCAGTTATGAAAAGAAGAGTGCTGCTGGGAAAGTTCACACACGATATTACTGAATAGGAATTTTGTTAAGGATTCTACCATGTTTTGCACTTGCATGCAATGTGAGCTTTGGCTTGTGCTGGCAGCCGCAGTGCAGAGTCTTAAGGACATGTTAGCTGGAGACATATGCTTAAGCAGAGCTGGAGCCTATGCCTGGAGACATAGGCTGTCTTAAGGACAGATGCTGAAGTCTGTCACCGCCTTTGCTCTCCTTTGCCTGTGCTACATTAATTGAGTTAGCAGAGACACACTATCAAATCCTAAATTTTACCTTTCTAGGCATAGATTTTTTGCCTGTTGTGTTTCAATTTCAAATGTGTTTCAATTTATACCATCCCTCCCTGATATCTCTCTGGAGAGACTGAATGTGCAACACATAAAAACATGCAGTGACAGCTGTTGTACAGTCTAGTGATAGCAATAGCCTTTCAGTAATGCAGGCCAGGACAGTTTGTTGAGAATTTCTTTAATTTAGAGAAAATTTGAAAAGTTGACAACAGTAAATCTAAAAGAATTCAGCTGATAAATGTATGTGCAGACATAAGTGGTGTATACAATGTTGTAACATTGATGTATATAAGTATTTCATAAAGATAAGACTAGTAAGTCAAAAGGGGACTTAGAAACATTGAGCCTCAGTCAATGTGATGGAAGGTTTGTCTACCACGCTGGCTTTTATTAGTAGGTAAAGAAATTAGTACTATCTGTTCACAGTCTCTGTAGTTCTCAGTAGATAATGAGCAGCTCTTCTCCTGCACTCCCTGCTGCCACTATTTTAGAAAGATTTCCATGTCAGAAGATTGTATATAGAAAAGTACCAGTAGTATGATCAGTTTCATTTCTTCTCCTCCCTTTCCTGAAAAGCTCTGCAGGGTAATGGCTGACTTTTCTTTTAACCTCAATAGTAAGTGTTCTGGCTTAGGCAACTGTGCTTATGTCAGGCTCTGCTTACCTGACTTGACTAAATAAATGAGATATTGCTATGGCTATAATCACAAATTCATGATTTGAGATACAGTTTAGGATACTTCAGCGTGAAGAAGAGAAAGCTCCAGGGGGAACATATAGTGACCTTCCAGTACCTGAAAGGTGCCTACAAGAAATGTGGGGAAGAGCTGTTCACTAGGGCATGTAGCGATAGGATGAGGGGTAATGGTTTTCAACCAGGAAAGGGTAGATTTAGGTTGGATATTAGGAAAAAGTTATTCACTATGAGGGTGGTAGGTCACTGGAACAGGTTGCCCAGAGAGGTGGTGGAGGCCCCATTCCTGGAGATATTCAAGGTCAGGCTTAATGGGGGTCTGAGCAACCTGATCCTGTAACATTGTCCCTGCTCACTGCAGGGGAATTGGACTGGATGATCTTTAAAGGCCCCTTCCAACCCAATACATTCTGTGATTCTATGATTCTATACTAGGCAGGCTGTAGTTACTTAATAGAATCACAGAAAATCTTCACTGAGAGGAACATCCTGAGGTCAGTTCATCTGCACCCTCTTTCCCCTTCCACTCAAACCAGGGCCAACTGAAGTAAGATCATGGTGGTGCAGATCACACACAGTCAAGTGTTGAAGGGAGAGTTATAAGGAAACTGTTAGTAGAAATTGCCTGCCATTGGATTTGTTTGTTTTCATGCCAATAACAAAAGTATCTAAAATGACTCAATGGCAGAATACTTAGGATTAGATAGCTCAATTCCTCCAGTTTGAATGCAGTGCTGGGATGTATTGAAGACTGCTTTGTATGACATTCTTTCCTTTTCACAGTTATATCAATAAGAAGTTGTTTTCTGGTCTCAAAGGACAGGCCGGTAATGGGACAGGGAAGAAGAACCGAGTTCTGAAAATGTGGACAAAGGTACCAAAAGAGCAGTCAGAGCTGACCAGAAATGGCATAAACTAAGCTGTAAGATAAAGCAACAGAGAATGTACAGATACAGGGAAAATATCCAGATTTAATGGGAGTAAAAAATGAGTAAAGACTGCCTGAGGGTGAGAACATCACCACTGAGGTTAATGGTAAGCAGTGGCAGCAGCTGCCACGTCAATACCGTATTAAGTTTGGAAATGTTTAAGCATGAAAATTCCATAAAAGAACCCATTCCATGTGGTAAATTTGTGTTCATGCCATCTTCAATTTTGTAAGACCCACTGGACAACAATTATACCTAGTAAATATCAGATGGCCAAAATGTGAGACATGATGTTACATGTGCTGAAAAATCTGTCATGTTGCAATGTCTATTAAACACAAGCTGAAAGAACAGTATACACTGCCAGTAAATATAAAATAAAATGAAAACAAACACTGCAGTGCTTGAATTCCTGTGGGATTTGGTATTAATCCTCACTTATGAGGAGTAGTCTGTACAACACATTTTCCTTAGGCGACTTGTGAGTTATACAGCAAGGTCTTATTCAAGGCATATGATTTTTATCCGGCAAGAAATCACACAGAATTTTTTCAATCAGCTCCAAATATACAGTATTGGTAAGAGAGTCTGTGTAATTTGATTGAAAAATAAAATCCTTGGAAAACAAGCTTAATGTGCACATCCCATTGTGCAGTTGTCAGTGCTATAACTTTTAGACAAAGGTACAATTTAAAAGTTCTGATTATCTTCTTTTTAAGGTCTCTTTGGATTAATAATAATTTCTTTTCCTGTCATTACCTATATTTTTATTGGATACAATAAAACAGATTAATCATCCTCATCGGCTTTCTTTTTGCATCCCGGTGATGGATGTGGTGTCTGTGCTGGTTTTGAAGTCTCTTGTGTTTGCCATGTGAACACAGCTTTTCCAGATTCAGATTCTTCTCACTGATATGTTCTTACTTTGTTCCCTGGTGATAGTATCTGTACCTTTCCCATACTACAGAAGAGAAAAGTAAAAAGCTTAGAAGAGGGTAGTTTTTAATATTAAAGATTCTCTGGCACAGCACCTTCATCATCTTTTTCAAGTCCAGGCACTGTTAGGTCAAGCCTAATACTTTAAAATGTTTTTGTTTCTAACTAACTTAATTCTGTTAGTATGAATACTGGAACTGCTGGATGAACCTTTAAGAAAAGAAACACTTCTGTCCCCTGTGAGCAAAAAGAAGTGAAGTCCACTGTTCCAATGGCTTGCTGCCACAAAGTAGATCAGACAGACTTGACAGAAATACCGGCTGTGGTTCAGTACTTTCAAAAAAGCCCCGTGTTTGCAGGACATGGGATAATGGCCTGTGTTAGCAGTTAGATAATTTCCTAAGCTAAGCCTGCACATACTAATATTAGGCCCTGTATATTTTTAGTCTGTGCAAAAATACTTCATTTACTTTTTGTGTTTCGAAACTGGAACACAAAAATGCCAGATGTTACATATTCGTTACTTCTTGTAGTAACATGTATGTGGTATGTATGCAACAAATATTCCAAAGACTAAATCTTGGCATGAGACTACTAGTATGCTAAATATAGAAATTACATTGTTCAGACTTTTATTTTAGGAGTTCTAATTTGGTGTGCTGCTGCTCATTTGAATACACATAAAGAGGTGGAAAGGATGTAGGGTTATTTTAGGATATTTTACTTTTTCCCAAAATTCTATTTCTTTAAGAAAGGTTTTCTACGTAGCTGGCAGCCTTTTAGTTCCAGTGAGATGAGAACACTTGCAGGAAGATCTTTCCTTGCTAATGAAACATAGGTTGAGTTGGTCCATTTATTTGAAATAAACAGCTTACCAATTTACATTTTTTACTGCACAACTTTAACAAGGTAAGTGTAAATAAGTTCTGAATGACTTCAGAAAGTCATTCACTTTGGCCTTCTTGTGAAGACAGAGGTACTCAGGACCTTTCATGAGTCTCCTGAGACTGTAGAGAATTTAGCAGTGTATTGCATTTGTTAGGTGCAGAGTTACAGAACTTACTGCGTAGTTGTGTGACTTGATCTGCGTATCTGTTAGTTTTCACATATATGTGAAGACTAATACTGGTTTTATGTCTGATTTATTGGGTAGGGGCATAGTTTCTTCTATATGAGTTTCTACAATGCTGGAAAGATACTATTATTAAGATAAGGGTTTTTTTAAGAAAGATAATATTTTTACTTTGTAGCTTCTGTTTTCTCATATTTGAAATTTTGGTTTAGGTTATGCTCTTTGCATATCTCCTACAAGTGGCAGAATTTCAGATCGTGAAACCAGTGTTTTCCCCAGTTAATTCTGGGAAGATGCCACAGAAGATATAGAGTCCTCGAACTTCACTTTCTAACTGTTCACAAGACTGAACTACTATAAAAGCTTTGTCTGTTAGCACTGTGTTTGGACTCCAGCTTGATATTTGCTGAGTCAGAAGGTGAAGTACTATCAGCATGGGCCTTTCTCCTGACACTATTTCATGGTGATCTCAGTTACTTATTGTCCATATCTAACCCTGGCTTCCTATTGTTAAATAGGTCAAGTTGTTACTGGGGAGTAAAATCCACTTATATTATGCATCATACTTTTATTAACTTGGGTAGAATATCAATTCAGTGTTAGGTTTGTAGAATATTCCAAGCCTTTAGCAGTTCTGTAAATGTAAAATTCTTAGTTCGCTCAGGAAACCCATAAATTTAGTAAAAATCAGGAAAGTGTGTGTGTGCCTACCAGTTGGGTTACTGTTAGTTGATGGGTTTGCTCCCTGACTGCTAGAAATATAGTGTCATGAAATGATCTTTGTCTCTGTCCAGGTGCTCCACTTTGTTGTAGAAACATCTCACTTTCTGTAAGTCATCTTTACATGTTTAGTGAAGGTAGAAGGACAAAGTCAGGAAGTGAAAGGAAAGACATTTGCTGTCAGTTCTGAGTAGTAAACTGCTATATGGGGTCTGCTTTCCAACCTGGAGATGATGTTGCAGGTAGTGAGCTAATCAGTGACATCAGCAATGTTATTTGCTTTTCCACGTACATACAGTACTTAGCTAAGAAATGTTTCTTATATGTTATGCATTGCAGTCTTCGTCCCAAAAAACTGAGCTTATACTGCTTTTTCCAACAGAGCAACCAGACCACAACACTGGACCATGTGGGTGGCCTCACCCACTTACATGTATGACACTTCTGGAAGTGAAATGGCTATGAAATCACTAACTGATTTATCCTGTGTATAAAACAGCTTGTTTGTCTTGGTGACTTAAGAGGCTATGGTGAGCCATCTTTATGGCTACAGTTCTCAAATTCAAGACAAATCAAAACTGACAATTGCACAATTACTTTTCTCCACGTGCAGATCTAAGTATTGGAGAACGTCACTGATGAACCACTTGGATACAGGCTATGTTTAGAGATGTTGATGTGTATACTACTTAATGACTAACTAGTGTACTTTAACTGTGTTTTCCAGAGAAGCAATTTCTACTTGTGCTCTAGGTACAAGTTATTTGAAGAATTAGGGTAATCAATTAGATAAATTGAGTAAATTTTGCATTGCAGCTTTTCAAGCTGTATAAGTAACCCTGTCACAAAGAAAGGAATAAAGCCATTCTCTTATTTTTCATTAGTATAAATACAGGCCCATTAAATTTATGCTAAGATCACTAGAAACAGAATTTGTCCCTTTGTCTTAGTTTAATGATTAAATTCTAAAGAACAAAAACTTTAAAGAATACCTCAGAGTTGAGTGAGCACGATTCTGTAGTTGACCGAGAGGTGTGTAACTTGATCTCAGAATTCATTAGGGAGTTGACCTTGCCTTTTCCCTGAGCTCTGATGGTTTGGATAAAATGAAAACTAGATCTTTCCAAACAAAAGCCTGTGGTGTCCAAATACTTCTAATGAGAAATAATGAAATCTTTCACTGAATTCAGTAACAAAACTCTTGTCGACTTTAACAGGGAATTGAGGGGGGCGAGCAGTGACAGGGCTTCACTAGGAGTACTTAGTATGTGCTTTGAAGAATATATGATGAGCAAGAGCATCAATTCATACTGAATGCTTTTAAAGGTCAATTGTTTGAGCAGAAAAAAAATTGTGGGTATTAAAAGCAGTGGATAAAATTAAAAAGAGATTCACTCTTCCTGAGAAATTCTAACTAACTTTATATTATGGAATGATTCCAACGAGGTAAAGCAACTTTAAACCCACTGAGCATTCAGTAGAATACAACGAAATTCTGTTTCTTGTTCCTTGGCCCCTCATGATATAAATCATAAATCTACATCCTATCATTTCTGATCATCTGTTCATCTGATGACCATGGATTTTACAGATGCTTGCATGAATGTTTTGTTAGAGCTTCTTTCTAATACTTTTTTTTTGCATTGTTTGGCCTTTAAGAATTTATGGTTCCATGCACTTGTCCTGCAGCTGCAGCACCATGCTTCGATGTATTTGTGTGCAAAATGTGCAGCAAGAATTTGACAGATGCCACGTGTGCCCAGTATTGGTAAAAAGAGGAGGGAAAATGTATGATAAAAAAACTTCTCCACCCTAATAGGAGATTTAAACCATAACTGCCTCAGGAGAGAGTTGTTTCCTCCTTCAGTAGCAGTCTCAACTCTTGATCATAGAGCAGCCAAAGACGTATCTCCAGTAACACAGTGACTGAGCGTTGCGCAGTGCTACGTCTCTTTTATGAAAAAGTCTTTGAAAAGCTTCCATAAATAAGAAGCACACATGTTCAACTAAACTGTTTTTTGGCGCTCTCACAGTATTAGTTGACTCATTTGGATTTTTGCATGTGTGTAACTCTTTAACTTCCCCACACTTCTTGTGCTACAGGCAGGTTTTGATTTTCCTTTCTATGGTTCATGAATGTCCAGAATGAGCTTATGTGAAAGTTTCAATGGTTGCTATTAAAACCTTAATGCATGATAGCTGTTCTTGCAATATTTTAATAACTTTTTAAAGAGCTACATTTTTAACGATAGTTACTCCAATATTTATGCTGAATCTCATTATTATTAAAGATTATAAAATTTTTTGTTGTATTATTAGGCCTGAGATTATGACTAAAGTTAACATTGCAGCCCTTCATACACTTAAAGCAGGATTTAAATTTCCTTGTTTCCTATTGAAAACAATGGGTACAGTTTTGAACGTTTTGAGTGTTTTTAATGAAAATATAATTTCTAGAAATGGTCAAATCAAGCATCTCTCTTATTAACTAGATGAATTTTTTTCCTATTTTTTCCCCAGTGTTTGCCCCATGTCAGACAGCAGCAGACAAGGACTCAGGAAACCTAGAGCCTGTTCCCAGAAGTGCCAGTCATCTGATGAACAGCTTGGTCTAGTTCCTTCTCTCACTTTTGGTTTCCTTGCTATCTTTTGCTTTCTTTGCCTTGCCAGTGAAATTAATTCAGAGTGGAGTTTCTTTCCATGATGTGTTCAGACAGTACATATTGCAGCTGGGTCTCAACCCTCATTTAGGCCTCTAAGCTCCACTGCTTCAGGTCTTTGTTTCTCAAATGAGATTTTGTGCATGTGTTTTCAGGAAGAAATGAACAGTAGAAATGAGACTGTTGCCTCTCCATCTTTGTTGCTTTATAAATTATTCTATGAGCTGCTAGAAAAGCAGGCATAGACTATATTTCAAGGAATTTCAAGTAAAGTAAGGAGATGGCCAATAGATTAGATTAGATTAGATACCTAATCTTTAAGGATTAGATACCTATTAGGAGGGATTTGATGGGGGGAAGGTCTTCAGTTGCTGAAGCCTGTTTTTAAGTGCTAATATGTTTATTGAAATTTCCTGTGACAAGCAGTTGCCTAATTTCAAGGTGCTGCTATGCTCACACAGAAGTAGCTCACTGCTTTGGTTCTGAGCAGTAGTAAATGACCACATCTTTTTTTTGTTTGTTTCCAAAGATCAACTAGTTTTAAATATTCGGTATTTACAATATGTAGATATATCCCATAGAATTTATTGTGTATTTTAATATTTAGACTTCCTGCCTTATATTCCAGGTGTGGCAGTTCAAGGTATTCAGTAGAGGAATACAAGGATAAAAGGGTGTTTTATTTGTTATGGCACAGGATTGTTGTCTTTTACCACAGTGTTTTCATCAAATCTCAATCAAGCTGTGCTTTTAAGGAGTCATTATTTGTGTGTCTTCTTTTTTAGAGGTCTAATGTGAGACATAGTGCTTTTATCTGCTGAAGTATGTTTAGTTGCAAATGACTGAGTGATAAATAGTGCTAAATAGTCTAAATCAGGTACTTGAACCTCATATTTAGAACTGAAATAGAGTAGATACCTTTAATCTCTTGTATAGTTTCCCATGGAGATGTATGAATGTGAAACCCCAGAATACTGTAATGATAAGTATAACCAAAAGTCTGCCAAGGAATTAATATTTTTAAAAAAACACAACTTGGACAATACTCTATACAGTCAGAGGCAGTACGCTGAATAACAAGGAGAACAAAACACCAGTCATTCCTTGCATTCTTTGATGTAGGGTCTTGTAGAAAATTGACAAAGTGAAGTTTTAAGTAAGGAGGCTGAATTAAGTTTTTGCAGCCAACTTTCATTCTGTTATTTATAGCTTTGAGTTCTTGAACTTTCACTCTTAGTAATACTTTTTTAACACAGTTACTTAGAATACAATACAAAAACGATATTAAATTCTCTGCTTCTGATTATTATGTTCAGAAAGCAGTTAAATGTATGTATTCCTGAAGGAAGAGACCAAGTATATTTGAGATAATCTAGATTATTTTTTTTTAGAGTTTTCTATTTCTGTTGCTATTAATATATTCAGTTTGCCAGGAGGATGTATATAAGTAGAAAAGGATGTCAAAGCCTGAAGTGGCAATTCCAAGCAACGATAGCTTTTTCAACTGTACTGTACTTTTGTTGATACATCTGAATTTCTGTGCAAATCTCTATGGATTCAGTGGTGCCTTAGGCAATCTTATATCTCAAATGCACCAATCTGCCACACGTGCAGACAAAATGTTTGAGTACCTGCTCTAAATACATCTTAGGCTGCTAGTTCATGATCAGGTGCCATACACTGTTGTGAGACTCAGCAAGTTAAGTGCGAGAAGAGCTTAGAATTAAATATCCTGCACCTTTTACACAGTAAAGATTGCAGAAGGAGAGGCCTGACTGAGGCGCCTGGATAGGGATTAGTGTCTCAGTCATGTGGCCCTACAGATGATGGGATGGACTTTCTATCTGTCCTCCTTATTTCCAGGGCAAACAGTGTTCTCGATTCATTCCAGCAGGGGCCAGGAGAGAAACGTTTAATTCTGATGACTTGGTAGTCCTAAATTTGTTCAAACAGGATGTTTACTGACATTAAGGTAAATCACACGATGAGTATGAAAATACTGTGCAAGATGAAATTGATATAAATTTGTTATGAATACATTTAGACAAAGTTCTGAAAGAGCTTTCAGCAAGGAGGAAGAAAGTCTGTTTCAAAATTATGGAAGAGATTTGGTGAGAGATAGCAACTTTTCATCAGAAGTATTTTGCTCTCTTGTTGCATTTAAAAATATAATTTATAGTCATTCTTTGGCTTGTTTTCTATTGTTTGATATAAGTAGCTCATTGATATTCTTTTTTTGTATATAAATGTCTGTGTGGGAAATACAAAGAATGTGAATCATGTAATGGCTGTCACGATAGTCTGGAGTGACTGGTCATTTGTGAACATGTACATTGGCATCCTGCACAAAGAAACCAGAAACAAGTATTTGACAATATATATTCTATACAAGATAGTATTTTGCTAGTTCCTGTTTTTCTGACTGGGTTAAAGAAGTTTTATGAGTAGGAATAAATACCTGAAACTGAATTTGAATTAATTCTTTACTTGTTCAACTTGAAAACAGAGACAGCACAATTTTGTTGTGTTGTCACTTGAGAACACTTTTCCTTTGCTCACATACATCCCAAAGCAAACAATTTCCATAGTGCTTTAAAAGAACACTACAAATAGATGCTCTAGCACTGATTCACATTTCACTGCTGGTGACTTCGTATCAGTTAACTGTAACTCATGTCAGAAGAACTATTTCCAGCTGATCTACACTGACAGAAGAACCGAACCAGCTCTCTACAGCAATGTAGATACGCACAATACCTATGAAAAGGAATACTGCTCTGCTCCATCTAATAAACTGATACCAGAGTTACATTTTGAAATTACAGCCCTGTTCCTGCAAGCTCTTCCCTTTCCTCTCCTCTGTCGTTGCAGCAGTGCTCCAGAGCAAGGACTGAGACTGAAATGTTCGTGTATGTTCCTGAGGTGTCCAGCACAGCTACTGCTTTCAAGAGTAGGTCAATGCCTCTTTGGATTCATTTGACAGAATGCTCTGGGGATGCAACTTTTTTATTAGCTACAGTTTTCTTAAACACTTTGATTAAAATATGACTAAAGAGATATTCCACCAGTTTTGCTTTTGTTTCTACTTAAACAGGAAAAAAAAGGAAGGGAAAAAATGTTTTGCTGAATTGCATGACCTCATGGACCATATTTCATGTTCCTCATTAAAATGTGGTTAAAACAATCTTGTATTTAACCAGTTCCAAATCTTTAAACAGCAATGTGTTTGGTTTTTTCATTTGGCTTGGGTTTTTTTTTGTCAGCTTAAAAAGACAGGCTATTTTTTTTTATTTTGGCCGTAGTTATCAAATACTTACATATACAAAACATTCATCATTAATTAACATGAGCACTGTAATTCATATAAAACCATTATAGCATTTGGAGGTTTTAGAGGAGCTACTACTGCTGCCTTAGCCCTTTTAAAAAAATATACTCCCCAAAGGACAAAAATGTGATCTATTAATATGTAAGTATTATTACTATTTTGTAAGTCTAAGACTGCTGATGTCTGTGAATATGGAAGCATTTCTAGGTTACAGATGGTGCCTGAATTGACTTGCAGTTCTAAGTGCAGTATTTTCTAAAACCTAAATAGCAATATTAATTACCCTCTGTCTGTAGTAGAGAGTATAATATATTTTCTTCTGGAGATATCATGTTTCCAGTAATCTTGCAATAGCAACACTTGAGCTTGTTAGGTTACTTAGAATAATTGGCAACACAGGGATAAAAATTTCTGCTAATTGCACAAATTAATAAAAAGAATTCATCTTACATCATTCCAGCCTTTAAGGAGCTTTCTTACATTTTCAGAATCCAGCGGTTCTGAGATAATACATTCCCAGCAGAAGGAGTTTACTCCTTTGTTGTGTTGCAATCGAGGGGTAGAATCTTCACATGCAAAGGCTTGTAAGAGGAAAAATTGAGCACATTCAATAATGTATACATTCTTCCCAAACTAAAACGAGGTATTTTTATTTTTTTTTTTATTCTGTACTTTATTCAGCCTTATTCAAAAGTATCTTCTGTCCTAGCTGTTTAATGGGATTGATATAAAAGATTTGTGATACAGGTCTGAAACTGCAGGGAAATGATTAGCTCCTTTTAAATGTATTAAGTGTAGTCAGTTTGCTTTCTATAAATTAAATAAAAGAATTACTTAAAAAAATGTCAATTCTTCTCCATGATCAGTCTATTGTCACATGCATTTGGCATTCATTATATGTTAGCCCCAGGCGCCTCCAGTCTTGTACTCAGGCCAGGAGTAATTTGGTTTATAGAGATCATATGGCAGGGAAACAGACCTTGAAAGACAGAATTCTAAGCAGCATATTTGATGAATTTCCTATGATTTGAGTCTGGGTTTGTTCTTTCCTGTTGTGGAGCAGACACCCTACAGCACACGTGCTGAGGCCCGATGCGCCTGAGCAAGGGGCCAATTAAATGACAATATGCGCACTGTTTTTTCACACATCTCGTGTTGCATTTCCTATCAGAGAAAGGAAAGGGCTGATGGGAGGGGTAGGAATGGAAGAAAAAGGGGGGCCTTGTAAAGGATCCAAATATGGGCAGGAAACCACACAGAGTGAAGTTTGCCTTTGTCATTAACAATTAATGTAACCACAAACACCGGAAAAAAATACGCTGCGGCTGCTGGTGGCAGTGCCATAGCCAGCACAGCGTGTCTCCTGTCTGCCCTTCCTCACAGCAAGGCTGGCATCCTGGTGCAGTCAGCTCCAAGGCCTCTGCTGCTTCAGCAGATGAACCAGCAATATTTAACCTTTATACCCAGATGGGTCCCAATCATTATGTGAGTGTGCCTAAAAGGTTGTGGAAGTGGCAGAAATGGATCTCAGAAATTTCCATAGTCAAATGTTTGTTTTTTTTCCATTAGCTCTTACCTTCCTGGTCTGCACAGTAGAGTCTCTTGTGGCTTCATAGGCTTAGTGTGACCTAATGCACTTGGATGATATGGGAGATACTTTCATAGAAGTCACTGAATGCCAAATTAGGCATGAGCTGAGTGGGACTAAGCTGGTGAGGCTCGATTTTGATACCCTTTCTTATATTCAGCAACACTATGGGTACTGGTATGAATAGGATGCCTTAAGTAGGAGGCTACTAACCACTATGAGTAAACAGATACAAATGTAGACCAAAATAGGCAGTTACAATTTCTTCTCACAGGTCCCTGCGTGCAGCCTTTAGATCCAAGCAACAGCACAGACATGCACACATGTGCACACATGTAGGGGAAACTTTTACTCTGGGTTTTATTTCAGTTTGAGGTCCTAATTTCTTTGACGATGTCCAGAGACTGTCCAGGTCCCTCTGGGGTTTTTTTTGATTGATTTTAATTCCTATTCCCCTCCTCAATTGTCCTTTCTCTCTCTTTCCC
>NW_010193153.1:25673-38032 GCF_000695765.1 Mesitornis unicolor
AACCCCCACCTTTTTGTGGTAGTTTATAAATGCCACTTTTCATTAATGTGACCAAAATGTCATCAAGTAGTTTAATGCTCTTTAATGTCCTTGTATCGTTTAAGTTTTTTGAACAGTGTGGAAATGAATCCCATCTGTGGGTTTGCTAACATCAAAAAAGTTTGACAGGCTATTTAGACGTGCTACTTCACATTGCATTAGCTTGTACAATGTCATATAGGAAGGAGCCAGAGTGAGGCCATACCATGCCACCTCACTCCTGACCCCTTCTATAGCTGTTCTGAAAGGGACAGAGCAGTTGCCTCAGAAAATCAAAGTCAATTGTGAAGTACCTTGGCCTGGACAGGAGCCCAGAGGCCCCAGGAAAAGTGTGAAGCCTAAATAAAAAAAGGCAAAATTTTTTTGTAAAAAAAAAAAAAAGAAAATGAAATCAGCATCCCATCCTCTGTTCCTTGCTACTGCCAAGAGAGCCGTATAAAACCAGTTGGGCAAATGGATATGCTTTAGTGTTGTCTGGTGGTTTATTTTTATTTGTAATGGGAGGTTTTTTCTTTCTTACAGATGGGTAAATGCTTCCAAAGTCATCTGGTTACATTTTTCAGGTTGGTTTGGTTTGGTTTGATTTTCTTTTTTCAAATTTGTTTACTCTTGCATATTGGTCAACCAAAAAATGTTACTTCTAAAATAGGTGATACCATAGAATCTTATTAAAGCCTGTCCCCACTCTTGGAAGAGCTTATCATGCTCTTTATATATGATATTTATAGCTTCTATGAACCCCCTCTGCAATACCCTATGCAAGTTAACACATATCAAGAAAGTATAATTTCATACTTTTTCAACTCATATTTGTGTTAATGTCTCATAAACAAGGCTGATGGATTTAACTTCAGTATGTGATGGATATATTTTAGTTTTCTCTGGCTTGGTGCCATGCGAGTGACATTCCCCCCTCTTTTAACGCATTTAATGTAAAATGAGATGTGGCTTTTTATTTCAGGAAAACAAAAGCTTCTGTTCTTCCTAAGACACAGAGAACAGCAGAGACTGCATTTTAACTGTTAATCACGATGGATACATGGATAATAATTTCCACCTCTGAGTGCACTAGGATTTACTTTCCAGTTTTTTAATCCTCCCCCATAGTGTATTTGCATACACCAATATAATTTAATTTTAAGTAGGAATGTAAATAAATAAACTTGTATACTGGCACCAAGTTTTCAAAGCCAAGGTAATCTTTTATAAGCATGAAATAAAACTGCCTTTAAAGCAATTACTTTAAGGGCACAAGTCCTTCAGTGTTTAAGAACTGGGTTTGTGTGAGGTAACATACAATTGTGTTGTTAACTGTGTCACACTTGAAAGAATAAAACACAAAGTATGGAAACAGTAAATAATGCACCTTATTTTATTCTTAAATTGGTAGGGCTGTGATGATTTCACTAAAGGCAATATGAAGTTGGCACCATTTCATGCCTGGATCTAAGCACTATTTACACAGAGTCAGGATCCAAACATAAAGGAGGAGACAATCAAGGTTACATTTAAATTCATTTAGCAAATACATGCATTTTTAGATGCAGTTCTAATTGTTTGAACTTATGTTTTTTTGCTAAATATGGACAAGCAGGGTAGACTTTCTTACATTTTTCAAACTAATTCAGGCAAAAGCAGCACATGGATTTTCCAACATTTCATAGGATACAAGGAAAGAAACCCTGAAGTTTATTTTAGAAACATTTTCCAAGTAGCAAAATCCAACATTTTCACTTATGATGACTCACATTCTCTTGCTGTTTTGAAATCTGAAACATAGCTTCAAGTCTGTTCAATCCAGGAAGAATAAAACAAAGCTGTAGTTCTATAAGAAAGCTGTGAGGCTTCACTGAAAATATGGTAGGCAAATTACGGGTGTGCTATTAGAATGATACACACACATGCACACAGACAAAACTCGTGTATAGAGAGCAGATAGATTCCTCTGAAAAGCTAACCTCACCATGAAGAAACCTCAAAAATTACCATTGGGCCAAAAAATTAAGCAACGCTTCAGCATAAGAGCTTAATCCCAGAAAAATTGTTCTCAGTCATCGTTAGAATCAATGAAGTGCTCACATCTTTCCAAATGTGCTTTGGGGATTTTGCAATAATTTAGCTGGTACTTGCAGCTTTGTGGGGCAGTGAATACAAGGCCTGAAATAGATGCTGCTCACTTCAGAATATTTCTGATATTATACCAGGCCTCAGTCACCATTGCCTTGTTTCTGTTGTTAATTACACCACAGCTAGTGGATATGAACTGATAGCCTCTTGAATACTGGGGAGGGGGGGAAGGTGTGTGTGGTATTCAACTCATACCATTACTCATTAAAAGTAAGATCAGAAGAGGCCTTAAATACATCCTTTGCTATGGGCTAGATGGCAGATCCAGCCTCAAGTCTGGATTGATGATACCTGAACTGATTGCTTTAAAAGCCAGCAGGCTTGAGGATTCCACAGTGTTCCTAGTTATTCAGGTACTACCCTACCATCACTACTGGAAGACTGTATTCCTTAATGGCCAACCTACCTCTCCCTTGCTGCTATTGAAGCCTGTCATTTTTGTCCTAACCAGAGCGGACAAAGAGAACAATTATTCCTTTCTGCTTTGGGACTATCTTTTGTTTATTTAATATTGCCTTCATACTTCTCCTCAGTCATCTTTTCTCTGAATAACCCTAATTCTTTCAGTCTTTCTTCAGAGACTGTGTTTTCCAGATTTTTCTTCTTGTTCTCCTGTGGACTAAATGAAGGGTGCTTTCTATTCAAATAAGATGCCCCATCTCTGATACTGTATTCCAGTTTTGGCCATACTGCAAAGTGTAAAAATTCTCTGATGTGCCTTTATGATGATACTCATGTTTATCCTCATCCCAGTATACTGTTTATTGTTTGTTTGGTTGGCTTTTTTGTGGTTGTTTTTTTTTCCCACCCCGACCGTGGTATTGCTGCCTAATGTTATTCTTGTGACCAATGACACCCACTCCTTTGAATAATTTTTGGCAAAATTGCTACTTCTTGGCTTTTTCCAACTGGAGATTAGAACAGAGGGAATTCCCAACTGATATGTTTATTTTAAGGTCATTTGATATCAGCTACATTCTGAACTCTAGTTCCTCCTAGTTAGGTGGCAGCTGCAAATTTCATGTGTGCTAATTCATCATTAAGGTCATCATCTTTGTGTTGTGTACAAAACTGCCTAGATTGAACTTCTCTCTGGGATTTCCTAGAATGCACCCTGAAATAGGTGTTTAGAGCACAGCACTTTCTTAGCTTGTGCTGTGTTTAGGCCCTAAGTAAGCAGAGGTGACGTGTAACTTATCAGACCATATTGATGGTGAAAAAGAGACCTGAGATGACCTGAGGTAGATAAACAGGAAAATTTTCTGTTTATAAATGTAAGATGAAATGGGAATACACTGCTCATGGAAGGCTACGCAGATGAACATAAGCCATTTACAAAGAAAATATTAAGTAGTGGACCCAGGAGATAAGGTACTTGACTGAATTTCTCTTTGCATATATCAAACCAAATTGTAATTGCTAGCTATCTACACTATGTATTTCTGAAGAAAGCCAAAGAGAAAAAGTTTCTACCAAAGTTGGAAAGACTTGCTTTTACTGTTGTGCAAAATTTTGATGGGAATGAAGAAAAATAGTAATGTTAGAATTCTGTTATTCTGATGTTATTCTTAAACAGATAACTTGACTTTCTCTGATGAATGAGCTTGCTGGGAGTAGGAAAAAAAAATTGCAAATGAAAACTTTACACTCATTTAAAAATTCCTACTAAAAGTACTCAATAGGATGATAGGTATTTATTGAAAAGCATTAATTTTTGAAGAGAATATTTGTTTAATCAAAGCTTATCATTAGGTGCCATAGAGTGCCTGATTTTAAGCCCACATCCATTCTATCAAAAATGAATACTGTGAAGACAACATCTTTTCTTTTTCCCACTAAGCTACTGACAGTAGCTTGGTAGTTTGGTTTGTGGCACAACCTAGAGCTCCTTCAGAGTGGTGCATACAGGCAAATTTATCTGTAATGGATTAAAGGGTTGTTATGGAAGAAAACCCTTGAAGTTCAGTAGCATTTTTGCTGTATTTATGATCGATGGCAAATTTTGAGGCTTCTGTGGCAGATGAAGAGAGACGGAATAATAGTTTTAAAACCAGATTGTACAGGGAAGTGGCTGGGCAATGGACATGGTGTTCTGTCCATGGTCTTTGTTTCTGAGAATACAGACTACTCCTTTTTGTATCAACTGATGAGTTTTCAGGTGGTTCCTATTACTGCAGGGTACAGTTTTTGTACCTATCATGAATATTTTAAGTGAGTATTTTCATTGGATATAAAAAGAAATACTCTTATCTAAGGACTTTTAAAATTTGTTTTGGGGAATCTGTAACAGGTATCTTGTTACAGAAAACTTTTGGGAAAAAATAATTTTATTTCATTGTTTTCACTGTTTAATAGTCAATGTTTTTTTCAGAGGACTACAGCTATCATCTCTATTTTTCACTTGCTTGTCTGTTTCTTGTTTTGGGGATATTTTTTGTGCCACAACACCTAGGCTTATGGTTTATTTTTATACAGTTAGAAGAATATTGTGCTAGGTGTGAATGCCTAATGATGATAACAATGAGGTCATATAAATGAACTGTAGCCCTAGAATAATCAGGATTTCTATGTGAATAAAGAGGTCAGCAACTGCCGGTGTGACTTTAATTCTTTGATCAATATTACTTGATGAAAAGACCCGGTTATAAAGCTAGTTAGGAGGCTAATGTGGTTGTATTTGTGACAAGGACAGGACAAGGATAGCTTGGAGGGTATGTGAAACACATGAAACTATGCAGCTCTGTCGGCTGCTGTTCCTGCCACACAACAAACAAACAAACAAAAAACCCAAATAAGAAATCCTGCAACTACTTTCCAATGTTGTACGTAATGTTACAATGTTGCTCCTGTTTTTATAGTTTTTAAAAAATCAATGAAACTGTCATGTATCTCTATTAAGATATTTTCTTGATAGTGATAATATTAGGTCAAGCTTGGATGTTATTTGCAGTACACTTCAAATTTCTGGAGAATAAAATACAAATGAAACAATCGGTGAAGCAGGAGACAGCTCGGGATGTAAAAGGAGTGGTAAAGGATAGGGAAAAACTCAAGTATCAAAAAAAACCTGTGTGAGCAGGTGCAGTGAAGAATGTCTCCTGTCCCAGTGAACCTGCAGTGATTTAGCCTGGATCTCTGTTTTGCATCATATAGAGTGCAGCTTTTGCCCTTTGGTGGGCTTAAAATAGTCCACTATATCAGTGGGGACACTTAATAGAATAACTTAGTGAAGATACTTGATCTTTCATGCTTAATGAAAGATGACTTTCTTTTTACTCCAGTAGTATTCTGAGAACTCACTGCATTATAACAGAAGCAACCTTAAAGGAAAAACTTCTTCAAGTAAGGACACTGGAGAATTCTAGTGCCTTCCTTACTAGAGCACTAAAGCTAGTAGAAAATCCAGATTTTAAAAATTATTTGCATTCTGTATATTTGAGACAGCAGACAGTATTTTCTTTCTGTGATGACATAAGAAATACATTAACTTCTCATATTTAACAGTAAGGTATCTTTCATATTATTTCATACTTTAAAATATTTATCTTGTTTGATTTAAACAAATTAATGTGTTATGTGACCGTACCATGACATTTGCTTGATAGAGATAAGGTGGGACATGTATGAATGGTGCTTGAAGCCCATTTCAAAACTGGGAGGTTTCTTGCAAGTAAAATGCAAAAGAAAAAGAGACCTAAGAAAGGTTATGTAGAATATTAAGTCTAGTGCCTTCCCTCTACCCCTCAGGTGCATATGGATGTGCAGAAAGCGTTTAGTCCAGAAGGGTCCTTCTTGCATGACCACAGAAATACTTCTTGGTGCTCTACCAAATATTTGAGACTTACAGTAAAAGATCAAACCATTTTTAATACATATATGCATATGCACATGCACCAAGAAAAGAAAGCAGACCATTAATATGTCTATAAATATCTCTGATGTATGCATTCTTTACGGTTGTAGAAGATTGCTCAGGCAAAATTCTACAAAGTTCATAAAAAGAACCTGAAACATAAAGAGAAGCATAGAAGTATAAAATTTTAGATGATCTTGAACACTGTAGTATCAAGGCTCATAGCGATCCCAAATGGACAAAAACCTGTTGAAACTCAGCATATATTGCTGAAATAGTTACTGAAGAGGCAACTTTTAGCCCAGCTGGCAACATACCTCATTCTGATGAAAATATAAACACCTACAACTTTTAGCAAGATTTATTACTATTTAGGAAGTTTAACAGTATCTTAAATGGAATTATCTTTGTATTGAAAGGTGCTCTTGAAGTCTTGAAATGCATTGGTTCTTATTTTGAGTTATATGCCCCAATAAAGCTGTCAGCATTTTGGCTTCTCTGTTAAGCAAAACTCTAAGAATCTCTGTGTACTGGTTTGAATTCATTCTAGGTTGGAGATTCTCTCTCAGTCCCAGCAGGGGTAGTAGGCAATGATTCATAACATATGCCTTAGTTGGATTCTCCTATTCCTATTTGGATTCATCAGTTTACCTGAATAGTAAAATGCCATAAAAAGTCACTTGATTTACTGAAATCTTGACAGGATTCCATGGTTAGTATTAGATTTCCTCTCTAAAACACAAATGTAGTTGTAAAATTTACTATAGATTAAGTTGGTTATTACAAAGAGAAATGTCTAAGGCATGAAAAGATCATCAGGAACTACACTCCTGAAGCTCACAGCATTTGATTTGTACTGTACTTTGGGTAATAGGGAGTATGCCTTTTCCCTCATTTTCTCTGCTTGGGACCCACTGGCTATTCACTTCGAAATCAATGTCAAAAATCCCAATGACTTCAACAAAAACTGGGCTGGCCCATATTTTATAAAAGAAGCTAACATGCATAGCAGAAACTTGGCCAAATTCTCAGTGCTTCAGTAAGGTACAATTTCCACTAATGAAAAGGGTTCTTCTTCCTGAAAGTAGATAAATCCAAATAACACTGCAAATCTCTGCACTTTCAAGGTCTGAAATGTCTTTTTGTCTTTGCTTTCATTTGTGGAAATTTCCAATGGATAAGACTGTCTCTGAAACTCAGTGATTTATTTCATTGTAGACCACAGGATTTCTCTCTCCCTTAGAACTATGACTATGCAATATGATAGCCTTTACTGTGGTTTCTTTTTTTTAAGAGGAAAAAAGGTAGAGACTATGCATCCTTGTATTATAGAAATAATTACAGCTGTATTATTGAAACTGTAATTTTACTAGCCTTGTACAAGCAGAATGTTCTAAAAATGTGCAGAGATATACATCTGCATTTGAGTTTAACTGCTTGGAAAACTTTGGAATAAATATGAGTGTTTCCCCCCCCTTCAGGAGCATGATGTGAGTCCTGTTACAGTACTAGTTTTGTTTCAATACAAGACCTCTACTGTAACCATTTGGTGGCTGAAAGGTAAATTACATTTATGCAAAACAAAATTGATGAACTACTGAAAGCTGTAGCTGCTGAACTAAATTCCTGTGTGCTAAATTGTGAACTATCTATAACACTTGCACATTCAAATTTCAAATTGCTTTCATTACCAAAATAAGTAGCAATGCTGTAAGAACAAGGTCCACCAGTGATGAGTAGAAAGGCATAATTTTGTTGTTGGAAATACTGATGCTCATAGGCATGGATTAAACCTTGTGCAGATCAAGGAGCATTGGTTGTGTATTTATTTTCATTACTGACATAGAGGTAGTAGCAAGGCCTAAAGGCTTAGTTTAAGAGGTACCCTACTGTATTAAC
This sequence comes from Mesitornis unicolor, assembly GCF_000695765.1. Lineage (NCBI taxonomy): Eukaryota > Metazoa > Chordata > Aves > Mesitornithiformes > Mesitornithidae > Mesitornis > Mesitornis unicolor. The sequence continues at coordinate 33,592 of NW_010193153.1, forward strand.
AAACAGACTTGATCTTGAGGCTTAGGGCCTCCAGTGCCAAGGTTTCCTCTTGCAGGCTGGCTTTAATTTGTCCTTTATGAATGTACTTGTTGCCTCAACTGTAGCATCTCCTGTTTATGTTCTGTATGTTTCTACTTATGACTAGCTTACTGAGGGAGACTGAACAGAAGTAGGCTGAAGAATGGGTAATATTTTACTTATTTTGCACAACCTTCTACAGTGTAGAGGATTTTGATGTTTAGCTAGAACAGGAAGATTGTAACTTTATGTTTTCTTTAGGTTTCTTGGGTAACTGTCTAGCATGAAAGTGTTCAGTATGATGCTGAAGTGTGTTATACTTCTCACAGCAAATAGTGGCAAAGTCATCCATTTAATACAGTTGTCTCACATGCCCTTTCTTATTTCATGTTCTAAAAGCAGTGAGTCCTTAAGAGCTTACACACATCTGATGGTTGAGATGTAACTGTTAAAGAGCAGATAATTCAGACATGATGTTCTACATAATTGGTTGAAAAAATACAGACTACAGGACAGCCAAAACAAATTTAAATTTGAATCTAACCCATTACACAGAAGGAAGTTCTCCTTGCCACTGGATGCCCATTAAGTGAACACAATCATTCTTAGTAACACTGTCAGCTCACCAAAAAAAAAAAGGATTTTTATTTTGATTATTTTTTAAAGTTTAATGACAAATCCTTTCCCTTCTACACATTAAAAAATAAAGGCTGTGCTGGAGTCCCATTAAGGGACTTCTTTAGAGCCTGGTTCTCTGCGGCACTTACATTGTTTAAATTTTAATTTCTAGTCTGAAAATTTTATTTTAAGCAGTACTTATAAACAAAAAAGTTTTTTCATAGTCTTTGGCTTCTACTCTTGCAAAATCTTCTAAGCTTTTACCTGTCCCAGTGAATTCTCTGCCAACTCCCAAAGGCATGTTTTCCCTCCTTTTGGCCTCCTCTAGTCAGTGCTACCATACTGTGAGAAAGCACTCTACTTAATGCTTTCCCATGATATTTTAACTATGAATAGGGTATATGAGAAGACATAAGACTAAATTCACCTTTGGTGTGGCGCCATGGAAGGCAATTTAAATGGCAGTCAATGAGGTAACATCACAATGAAAAGAGAGGGAGAAGGGACTATAATCTGTACTTTATTCTGTGAGTCTCCACTTTTCTGGCTGCAATTTTCTTCATAATTAGACATTATGTACAAATCAATATTTAAGCTGTTTTGAGTAAAGAAATGGGGCAGACATTACAATTCTGTTGCCTAACTAGATGCAAAAAATCTCAGAATTAAGCTTTTGATGTGAATAAGATGCTGCTAAATTTTAAGTTTTGTGAATGTAGTATTGCATATAAGCATAAGGGTGCCTTGAAAGTTTCCATTACTTCTAGTGTTAGTTGGATTAAACTCCAGATTCTAGTCGTCCTTTTGTTGTTAATGTATTTATAGAATAATTTTTATTGTCTTTTATGGCAATAGCCAAATTGAGTTCTACATGAGTTTTGGCCCTTCTAATTTTCTCCCTGCATAGCTTCACTGCATCTTTGCAGTCCTTCTGAGTGGCCTGCCTCCTTTTCCAAAGGTCATAACCTCTCCTTTTGTTCCTGAGTTCCAGCCAAAGCTCTCAGTTCAGCCAGTCCAGTCCAGCCTTCTATCTTGCTGTCCTGTCTTTTGGGACGTGGGATGCACTGTTCCTGTGGCTTTAAGACTTCCTGAAGAGTTTCCAGCCTGCCTGGACTACTTTGCCCTTCAGGACAGCCTCCCAAAGGACTCTGCCAATCAGTCTCCTGGAAAGGCCAAAGCCTGTCCTATGGAAGGCCAAGGTGGCAGTTCTGTTAACCATCCTCCTTACATCTCTGAGAACTGAAAACTCTGTTATTTCATGATCACTATGCCCTAGATGGCCTCCAACCATTACATGTCATACAAGTCCTTCTCTGTTAACAGTCAGTCGATCCAGGAGGTCACCCTCTCTAGCTTGTTCCTTCACCAGCTGTGTCAGGAAATTATCTTCCACACACTCCAAGAGCCTCCAGGATAGTTCCCTTTCTGCTGTATTGTATTCCCAGCACACATCTGGGAAGCTGAAATCCCCCACGAGAACAAGAGGTAGCGATCATGAAATCTCTCCCTACTGCTTATGGATAATAATCATCAGCCTCATCTTCTTCACTGGGCAGTCTGTAACAAACTCCCATGATGATGTCTGCCTTGTTGGCCTTCCCCTTGATTCTTAGCCATAGACACTCAACCTTATCATCACCATCATTAAATATTAGACATTCATATCTCTCCTTGACATAAAGAGCCACTCCACCACCTCTCATTCCTCGCCTGTCCCTTCTGAAAAGTTGGTAGCCATCAATTGCAGCATTCCAGCCATGTGAGTCATCCCACCACGTTTCCACGCTGCATGGATCACTGTCCCCCACCTCCACTGAGATGACTGATTGTAAGACCTTAAGCCCAGTTTTATCACCATCTCCCTTCAAGTCTAGTTTAAAGACCTTTCAATAAGCCCGCTAGCTTTTGCCCCAGGATCCTTTTCCCCCTTGGAGACAGGCATTCTCCATCTGCTGCCAGCAGGTCTGGTGTCTTGTAAAGCTGCTCATGGTCAAAGAACCCAAAGTCCTTCCAATGGCACCAGCCTCGAAGCCAGGCACTGATCTGCTGGCTCTTCCTGTTTATCCCTTCATCAGTCCTTGCAACTGGTGGGATAGAGGTAAACACTACTTTTTATCCCAATCCCCTAACCAGTCGTCCCAAGGCCCTGAAGTCTCTCTTCATTGCCCTCAGACTTCTTGTAATTTCATCACTGCCTACCTGAAAAATCATGAACAGGTAGTAGTAGTCTGAAGGCTGAACTAGGGTAGGGGGTTTTCTCTGTACGTCCTTAACCCTGTCCCCAGGGAGGCAGCGGACTTCCCTAAGGAGTGTGTCTGGTCTGCATATAGGATCTTCCTTACTGCTCTAGGTAAGTTTAAATGAATGAGATGAGAGCCTGTATGACCTACCAAAGAACTGGATGCATCTCTCTTACTTCCTATTAAGATACCTTAATGAAATCTAGCTCATAATGCTAAGACACTATATCATCACAGTAATTTTTTAAATTGTTTCTTAAGTAGGAGTGCAGCCGATATTTCACTGGTTCCTTTAACAGATTTCAGTGGGAACCATTCACACACATTATACATGTATTTAATTTTTTATACTGTGATTTCAAGATGAGGCTCAAGCCCCAAGGTGTCTTCATTAATTAAATGTATCAGTTTAATGCACGCACACACACACACACACACAGAACCTTACTTTCAACACTGTCTGCTTGTGTGTTACTCCAGAATTTAAAAATGGGAAGGAGGAGGAGGAGGGGGAGAGAGAGGAGCTAGGGTTTACCAGTAGTTTTAATTTTTAAAAGGAAGTGAAGAAATCAAAAGGAGGATGCGTTAAAATGTACTCACCAGTTCTATTGTGGTCTAAGGAACTTCCAGTTTTCAAAGGTCATTTTGGGCTATGGTTTGGGTTTGTTCCTACTAGGACTGGGGTCCAACTTCCATAGGCTTAGGTTTTTGCACTGGAGACAGTCACAGAGGGGAAGCAGAAGAGGGTTTTAGATGACATTACACTATATATCTTGGGGATCATCTAGGGACCTAGCTGACTCTCAATGCCCCAAGGATGTTCTGACAGGAGCCTTACCTCCTAGGAACCTTTATGAGCTCCTGCAGCTGAATAATTTTTGAGACCTACTGCAAAGACTGCAAGAGATTCTGAACACTTGAAGCTGGGCAAGTGAGGGAGGCCCTGTGACAAAGGTTTACTCAGGGACTGTTTCCATCCATTCTCCTCTGGCAGTAACTACTGTTACAAAGGTGGAATTTTTGATAGCCTGAGCGATCTCCTTCACTTGTTGCAATGACACCATGGTTCAGCCCCTTCTCTTAATTCGCTGAAGTAGTAAAAATGTCTCAAGCTTTTGAATTCAGGCTGGTCTCCCTCATATGGACACTCTAATTCTCACCTCACCTCCAAGTGGTCTGCTGTCAAAGAATAAGCCAATATGAGGCAACTAATTAATCACTACACAGTTTCTTTGCTGATATCCTAACCAATGAGTTTGGTTTCTTAAATTTCTCTGGTAGTACTTCTTGCAAGTCTTATGTCATATTGAGTTCTTCATAAGGATTCTGTGCTAGGTTTCTGTCAAAGTAGAGAACTTTGTATTGTTACTGTTTCAGAATATCAAGCTGCTGATCAAGTGTGAAGATGTAAGCCTCTGTAACATCACTGGCTAGGCCTAGTTCAGTTTAATGTTGGGAAACGAAAATACTCTTCAGCAAGCTGAATGATAGCTGTGTGCGATGTCAGCTCCTTGGTACCTGGAATGATACGAAAGAGCAGGCACCTCTGCAGTTAATGCTATGAG
>NW_010193153.1:38063-38706 GCF_000695765.1 Mesitornis unicolor
CAGTAAAGACTGCATTAAACCACAACCCTCTGGAATCTTACTTACTCAGCTCATAGCTTGTCTCTGTTCTAAGGGTTATTTCTGCATTTTAGCCACTGACAGGGCTATTCAATGCATGAACCTTAGCTCAATCATCTCCCACTTGCTTGTCACACCTCTGATACTCTGCATCCCTTTGGGATTTGTTACAGGAAGAATAGTGCAGAAAATCTCTAAACCGCTTTGTCAAAATGTTTGTGAAATGCTTGCCTCTTCTTCCTCCCTTCTTCTCACTTCAAGGACAGATCCCACTAGGAATTACTGTGAAGAAAAGAACAAAAGGCAGCAAGGTTAAAACCAAACTGTTCTCCAGCTTTTCAAAGACAGCGTCAGACATGAAACTGAAGAGTCACTCTATCTTGCTTGCATAGTGAACAGAGCTTGCATAGTAAACAGGAGGGTTGTATTCACAACCAGATTTATAGGCATAATCATCTGCTGAGATATATGTATACACCTTTATCCTCTCTGAAGCTGTTTCATCTAGCAGAAAGCAATGTAAAGTTAAGAAAGAAAGCACCAAAGTCTTAATCTTGTTTCAGATCCTATAATAATAACAATAACAAAAATAATAATAGTAATAATAATAATTATTGTTGCTGTT